>NC_135874.1:10128038-10255538 GCF_031162955.1 Sander vitreus
AGGACAAAAGGTTTTTACCACCAGGGCCAAAACGTTGACTCTCTCAAGGCTAAAAAGAGGAGAAACAGTGATTGTCTAAGACACAGCTTTCAAAGTAAAGAACATATAAATTCAGAGTTAAGGTGCTTTATTTAGTCTTAAAGCACTGCAACAGTAACATATCAGCAACATGTAATGTAGTTAATTTGTCATCCTATTTCGAGGCATTAGGTTACTTAAACTGACCTTCAATGTGTGGGGTGAATCCTCTCAACTGCACTGTGTTTGCTGTAACTAATAGCATCTCAGTGCACATGATATTAAAATTGAAAGGGCCTGCACTAATCTTCTGTTGCAGGTGGTTATTTGACAAGCTCAACATTGCTGTAATGAAAACCACGGACCGGTGAGTATTAAGTTCTGGACAGCATTTTGTTACTCAGTAAATATATTTTAGATCAGTTATGATTGGTTGCCTGCCAACTGGTAAATTTAGTAAGGTGATGTAACAGCGTGCCAAATGACTTCTTCCAGGAAGGAATATAAACAGAAAACACGGTTTTAAATATTGAAAAATCTCCAGGGATGTTTGTGCCTTTTCTCTTTTATTGGCTGGTAAATCAGTCACAGTTTAAAGCCAAAATGGATCTGCACTCAGTAGTGGGAAGGAACTACTATAAGTACTGTCGTTAAGTACAATTTCCAGGCACTTCATGTACTTTCTCTTTAATGCTTTACACTTCTAATCCACTACATTCAGGGGTAAAATCCAGAGGCAGTCACTCAAGACACATATAGAGCTGTCCACTTGTGATTGGATCACTCAGGACGGATGTTAAAACATGACAAAAACACCCTCAAAGAGAGATTTACTCAGATGTTTTCATTTAAACAATTGTTCTAATCATGTAAGGGACTGTAAAAAAATTACTGGGGTGGGGATACGGGGTGAATTTTATATTTAATTCTATAAAAAAGCAAGATCCTCCCCGCCATTACCAATATGTTCTTTGAACCCTCACTTTTTCTTCTATTTAATACAGGAAAAGCTTCATGCATGTCCTTGAAAACTCACATCTTCAAACTACAAAACTTCAATTCAGAAACCTTAATTTCTGGGATTGTGAGGATTTGGGGATCTACAAATGGATTTGCAGCCACAAAAGAAAAAAGGTTGAGGAATCATCAACATATTCCATACTAGGCTACTTTCTGCCATCATAGCGCCCAGACAGGCAGCATCTGAAAAGTGTCAACTGTGTCAGAAAAAAAGCCCTGAGGAGAATTAACTTTTGGCAAATACAGAGATGTTTGCTTTCCAGCGTGAGAAACCTAGGTAGACATTTGCCCTCTTGCTCTCCCATTCCACTAATTCTATCCCTGTAGAGAGATGTAACTAAGGACTTAAGAGCAGAGCCATGACCAAGTTAAAACCCACACTGGTTAAATATTAAGCACCAATGACTCGGAGTGGCCACAGGCTCAGTAATAAGACTCTGCTGTGTCACCAGCAGGAGAGGAAACACAACCACTGTCTTAGGTTTCCCTGATAAACACTGAGACAATGTTGCAAGCATGGTTGTTGTGGGACTGGGTTGGAGATGCAGCCTGCATTCATTAGGGGAGGTATTTGTGAAAGATCAGTTTTGTATGGCCCTCTCCAAAGTTTTCATTCCTGCTTGCCTGTTGTTCCTGTAGTTAGCAGGGAGGCAATCACAGAGGTGAATGAAGATTGTTGGGAAGTTGGTTATGCACCAAGGAAGAACTAATTAGATTTAGAAAAGCAGATAGCCCCACCAAGTGGTCAGCGTTTATACATCTGTGCTCCTAAATGCTAAATTATGAACACCCATTTCTACCACTGAGAATGTTTTGCAAGACACTTTTTTTGCCACTGGAAGAAATTTCAATAACAAACCCTTTTCTATTTTTCTGTGGTTGCTAAAATATCGTAAGCTTGGCTTGGCCATGATTCTTAAACACATTTGGTAACAGTAACCACATTTAGCATGTGCAAGATGAGTGCACTTTGATCAAAATGTTATTAATCTGACTTTTTTCACTTGAAAAGCACAATATATATATTTTGGAATATTAAACCACAAATTTAAGGGTGCCCCTGAGACTTGAGATGCTGACCATGAGAAACGGCGTCCACGGATGTAGAATCTCATATTAACTAGATAAAGAGTTAATAAAACACAGGGAAAGCAAAAAATTACATTCCATCTTTTCTTCTTTTGAGGAGCAGCTGATAGTATCGCTCAGAGTCACACAATTTATTGCATGCATTCTGCTTATTTTGGTGGCAATATGATAAGAAAACCTAATTCTGTATTCATATTATGACGTGTTATTTTTGTCCACAAAAATCACTTATTGGAAATATTTCAGTTCAGACAATCTGACCGAAATCCCTGCAGTAGGAAATGTGTCGACATACTCTATGGAGCAGTGGGAACATATGGATATTAAAGTTATCTATAACACGGCGAGCAGAGGTGTGTTCATCATTGTGTCTGTATTACTGTGCACACAACTCATTCCCAAACCCTGTGTTTCTGACAACATTTTTATAGAACAGCATTAGAGATTGATAACAACTTCAGTCATTGATATTTCTTTACTAACTAAACATAACTTAAGACATAAAACATAACTTTATACAGTTTTAAATATGCTGGTACAATTCAGTACAAAAATAAAGGCAGTGAAACGTCTCCATACACAAACACCATCAGTCACATACTGTCGCTCAGAAACACATGGATGCTGGGTGAACCAGTTTGGCACTTATATAACAAAGCATGACAATTTGTTGCTTTTTCTTTTTACATCAGGATCACAGTGAAAGCTTTGATGTGGAGTATCCATGGACGCTGAACAGCCACAAGATGGTGCTTTGGATCCACAGGAAAAAAACTCAAAAAAAGGTCACAGAATACTTTTAAATGCTCTGGCAAAATTTCTAGTTTGTTTGAATTGGTTTTGATCACCTTTGTGCACATTTAGAGCAGGTACACGGCAAACTTCTTTACTGATGCCCGAGTTATTCATGCTACAACGTCCTTTGAGAAAGCAGAGTAGTCCACATCTTCTCTTGGTCTCTTGCTAATGATGACTCCAGGATGTCCGTGGAAAGTCCACCTTTATCAGTTGCAACTTTTCAGACGAAAAAAGTGCTCATGCCGGCTGGAAAAGATGCAATAAAGAAGAAAATCCCACCGTTTTTCGTTGGATGTCCTCTCACGGCCACGGCTGGTATTCGCAGAAAATGTCCGGAGCACAATGTCTTATAATTCCCATATACGAACACAATGTCTCTTTCCCATACACACACACACACACACACACACACACACACACACACACACACACACACACACACACACACACACATAGACAAAAACACACTCACTCAGTTCTTTTCTTGACTTGTTTTTTGCTTGTAAACGCAGCGTGTGCTAGGATTTATCCCCTTGGAGAACCTAAATTAGAAGACAAAATCTGTTAGCTTTTATAAAAGAAAACTTACTCTGAGTGCATGTCTGCATGCGTGTCTGTGATCAGATTTGAATACAACTGTGTGTCCCCTGCATTAGTGATGCTTACCTACCTGGTTGCGAGTTTTGTGGGATTTCTGCATCAGCACTCTCCACTGGTCATATAGCTTCATGGACATGCTGCTGCAGCCGTAGGCGTGTTTCCGCACCCACCCGAAAAACTGCTTCAGCTCCCTGCGCAGGGTGGAGTTGGAGTCCCCGCTTGACTTTGAGTCACAGGAGCCCGACATCAAGCGCTCTGCATCAAGGGAAGAAAAGGAAGGGAAGAGAGGAAGAATGAGATGGGAGTTAGACTGGCTTTGGCATTCTGTAATGAAACCTCTCACAGAGCAGCAGTGGTGGTATTTCGGTCAGTTATTGCAGGGTTAAAAGTACTTAGTTACCTTCCACCACTGCAGAGCAGAGTTATAGGAAAGGTAAAAAAGACAGATAGGAGCGTCTGGGCAGTATTAAAGGGAAGAAAGCCAAGAACAAGAAGTGAGATATTGCTCAAGATGTGTAGTGTACTGCCTGTGCGTGCCAATGTAACACACACTAAGAGCCATGAAAAGTTCAGGCAATGAATGCAAACAGTAACTGAGAGGAACGTTCTTTCAGTCAGTGGTACTTTTGCCAAAATTCATAGGAAGTTCTGAAAAGCCCTTAAAGGAAAATTTAAGTTTTTAACAACCCATGTTTGGTTTTCATAGTCATGGCCATTGTTCCGCCATCAGTTATGATTATATGTTCATTGTTAAATCTGTGGAGGCAACAACAGTGGCTACCTTCTGACAGTGTTATAGTATCCAGTGGGGAAAACAGAGTTAAATTGTGTTGAGTGTTCCTTTATTTATCTTTTCATCATTTCTTTGAAAAGGCCTTTGTGTTGCAACTAAAACGTTACATAATCAAAGTATGGTTTGGCTTTGTAATATCTGGTTTGGAAATAATATGATTTGGTTTGACTATGATTTGATATGATTTGACCAATGCATCTGTAATAAATATAACTGCCAATACAATACAAAACAGGCTGAAAGGAGTGTAAAACAGCACCATCGTCTTCTTCTATAAGGCTGCCAGTTTCCAGTAGTGGGAGAGAGCTGTTGGACATGCGGTGCACAGTGATATAAAGTAAATTTTCCATATAACTCCATATTCCATATTACTCCATATAAAGTAAATTTTAGTGGCACAAATTGCCTCAACATATTGGCCAAAAGGCCCTTAAAAACAGATCAAGAGCAGTCCTGTGAAAGTGTGTGTGTGTGTGTGTGTGTGTGTGTGTGTGTGTGTGTGTGTGTGTGTGTGTGTGTGTGTGTGTGTGTGTGTGCTCACCACTGTGGGGTGTGGATGCAGCAGTTGGATGGCTCCACTCGCTCCAAATCCCAGCTTTGCGAGAGCCGTAGATGCCCACAGGGTTACAGCGAACCTGGAGAAGATACAACATTATGAACACGGACCAAATCACGTACACAAACATACACTCCAACACATGTACACGCACGCAAACGCACACACACACACACACACACACACACCCAGACCATACTGTACCTGGACGAAATACACTGTTCCAGGCCTCAGTCCAGCCAATCTACAAGATGTCTGATTCCCAACGTCATCCATCACCTATATGAAAAAAAAGACCCAAACACAGAAGAGTTGGAGGTCTGACCGCAGTATTAAATGCCAATGTGCATAAACTAAAACACAGGGCAGAGTCACCATGTAGAAAACACAACCACAAACCATGTACAGACCTAAGCATGCATGCACACCACATTGTTTAGTGACTCCTAATCAGCATGTTTATGAAAATGTTTTAATGTCATCTTGCCTGCTGGGTAAAAATCTGCTCTCTGTTATGTATTACAGAGCTGGATATGCTGAGAAACACACACAGGAGCCAGCACAGGTCCTCAACATATACAGCACAAGATATAGCAAAAATAATGACATGAACATAGATACAGTAGAGAGAAAGAAACTCCTAAATACTGCAGTTATTAATCGTGTCTAATAGTCCCCACTTTCTCTCTGGCATTCAGTCTGTAAACACTTGCTAAGAACGACTACAACAGAAAGCAGAACATGGAAATTGCAGGCATCAGAGGGCTAATGATGTGACGTGGGGAAGCCAAATCGGCAGACGTTAACCGCTGAGCATCTTTACAGCCATATTGAAGGCATTAACAGCTGAGATGTATCCCTCCATTCCTTAGCATGACCTCATGATTAGGGCCGGTTCACTCGGAAAACTGTGTTTTGTTTTCACCACCAAACCCTTAAAGCCACTTGGATTTAAATCTCCTCTCTCCTCCTTCGAACCGGTCTCATCCCTCCGCCGCGTCTCTCCACACCCCTTCTTCTTTTCTTTTTCCACTTTGCGAGCAAAGACTTGCTTATATTACATCGGTGTAATTCCCCCTTAATTACTGGAGAATCTTCCCTCGTACCCAGAGGACTCATAGGAATCCTGGGAAGCACCATCTGCACAGCTGAAGGTTTTACACCATATTTTTAATTCATTAAAAGTTTGAACAGAGGTATAGACAGTGGCTCTGGCCTGTGTTTTTCTCCTGATCAAAACCTGCCTTCTAGATTTATGGCTGATAAATGATGAAAGTTTCTGAACTGTTAACCCATCTGGCAGAGGAGGCCTCAATCAGACTAGATTAGGGGTGATTACAGCACTAGGATGAGAAACAGCTGGGACGGTGCTGCAGAGATATTGTGTGTAAGAGACAAAGAGAACAGATTTATGTCTTTATAACTGTGTGTCTTTGTCCTATACCTTCCAGTCTTGGCTGTCCTCCAGTCTGTAGCGGATCTGGTATTTGGCCTGAAACAGGAAGTCTTTGAGAGCGGGCGGGGCCTCCCAGCGAACACTCAGCTGGTCCTCTAACTGCCCGACACGACTGACAGTCACACCTGATGGAGGGTCCGTGGTCACTGGAGGAAGAGGAGACGGACAAGGTTATTAAGTAAGAAGATCTCATCAAGAGCTGAAATGATGAAAAAAAAAAAAAATTGTATAATATAATATTTATAATAATATTTCAGACCAATTGGGACATACAGAGTGTCACTTCCTGTGGCTATCTTTGTATTCCTTTTAAGGAATACATTGAAACCTTGTGAAACCGTTAACAATCTACTTCATTCCAAAATGGCATATTTTTGCATGCAGAAAGGAAAGAGTGATCTTTAAAGAAGTATAACTTGCTTTTCGGCCACTTGGGGGCAGCAGAACAAGTTGAAAACACAGAAACAATATCATTCATCAGGAGTCGTGTCTCTGGCCAACAGGGTTGTAGTCAAGACCACCTAAACCGAGACCGAGTCATCACCAAGACCAGAGTGTATCGAGACCGAGACAAGACCAAGACCAGACCAGTGCCAGACAGCCAGAGCTTCCTCTCCTGTCCACTTGGGAGTGCGTGTTGAAGGGTCGGGGAGAGGGGGTTAACAGTAACAAATTTTAAATTAGAAGTGAGTGAAGTTATTGGTTGCATTTGAAGCAGGAAGTCGTTTAGTGCTGAGCAGGAGTGTACAGATTTTCAATAGAGATTTTTCACTAAAACAGCTGCACGCTGCTGGAAATTTAGTTGATGAGAGCAGTGAGAGTGGACCAAAACAGTTAAGTTGTTGGCTGAAGAAAGGACAAATGAGCTGAAAAACTAAGACAATGAGCTGAACGACGCTAACGCTCGGTAGAGCTGAGAGGAACTGTTGAGTTGGGTTATAATTCTCTGTTGGTTCTACAAGTGACTCCGTTCACATTACATTTAGTCATTTGATCCATGGTAAATATAGAAATATTGATAAGAGCAGCTTTAAGGATTTAAGAAACGTCTTTAAAAAAGAGTGTGGTGTATATGTTGCCAAACAACCTGTTGGATTTTTGGTTATTTTTTAGAAAAACTGTGACTGTAATGTCATGATCAGTGCAAAATCTCACATGAAGAAACAATGATTTCATGAGAGGCACACAAACTGGGATACTTTTTAATTTATTACATCCATTAACAAGTATATGTCTATCCTAACAACTTAATAATTAACTTCTGGTGAACAGATGGCCCAGATTATCATTTTTAGCCAAAAAACCATAGCTTAGGGGCTTCTTTCTACGTTTTGGGGTTATGTTTGCAGGGTCAAGAAATCCACTTAATTATAAGTGGTAGGAGTGATGTCTTTATGTGTAACAGCTCATTGAAGGATTGTTCAGTGTTGGCAGAGGTTTGTGGTCTCTGAGTGCCTTATAGTTTCTGAAGAGTTGACTTGTGTGAGCTGGAAGAGACTTTTTCATCTGACAACGATTATCTTCTCGACAAACAAACGTGCTGTCAGACCATTATTTTAACTTTCCTCGCGTTTTGTTTTGGGCTTTTGAGATCGTTGCAATATCAACTTTTGTTCCTTTTCATAATGTCATCCCTTACCAATAAACAAACAACATGAACCCAGGGGAAAGAAGAAGATGGAACATATTCAGTGGAGGCGAAAAAGTGGGAGTTGACACGGTAGTATCAGAGGATGTTGTTTCCCCCCAATTTTGTACTCATGGGTGATTTCAAAAGTTGGATGGGTGGGTGGAAGTGTTCCTAAACATATCGTAATTTGTATTTGTGCAACTACAGTAAAAGTGATTTAATTTTTTGAACTTACCAGAATGTTCAAGCTTTTCTATTATTTGCCTTTACCCACTAGTTATTATATACACATTAATGATCTCATTGTGTAAATATTTTTTGTAAGCACCAATTGTCAACCCTACAATATCGCCACAATATCTATATTGAGATATTTGGTCAAAAATATTGTGATATTAGATTTTTTCCATATCGCCCAGCTCTAACCACAATTAATTTAAATAATGGATGTAATGTTAATACAGGGCTGAATATGGTTTTATATTAATTAAACTAGTGAACTAAATTATTTAAAGTAGGATTAGGATTAAGTATAATGTTCTTGTTATCTCGGGATGACAGAGTTGTTTTGTCATAATAACTGGTTAATTATAACCAAGGGCATAATTTCCACTCTTCAGATTTTTGTCCCTCCTACTTTTTCACTTTAGTTTTATTTACTCACTAACTTTAAACTGTCTTTTTTGTTTCTTTCTACAGCCCGACCCTCTGATTGGTGGATGCTTGGATGAAGCCTAAGAGCCGGACTGCCGGCAAAACTCAGGTTTGAAAAAATAAAAAACTTCATACTAGTGCACTTTTTTTCCCGCGTAAAAAAGAAATCACTGAATTAGCGGTGTTCAAAGTTGAGACAGTAAATGACTATGCTAATAAAGATCTAATATACATTATTTCACATAAAGTATGAGATCTCATAGCAAACACAGCATTTCTAATCTTTCTATTTGACTACCATTTAAATGGAAAGACTGATAGCAGGTTTCATAATAATGTTTTGTTTGCTCGATTGATGTAAATATGAATGACATTTGGATATTTCTTTTGAGATGACAAAATAGTCCATACTGCATTCTTGTTTTTTTTTTGACAGGACAGCGAGGTGAGGACATGCAGGAAATTGTCATAGGTCAGATTCGAACCCTGGACCTCTGTGTTGAGGAATATGTGTGCCTGCCTGCATTCTTGTTTTTTTAAGAAAAATTCTGTTATCCCAAGAAAAGCCACAATATCTGAAGATAACAACATACATTATTTAACTTGTGTAAAAATGATTGCAACCTTGGCCATTCTTGTTATTTGTCCACGGATAAGAGGAAATGCGTTGTTCCTATATGTTATGTGCATTTGGCAATAGAGGTCAATGAGACAAGGCAAATTACAGATGAATCATTGTTAGCATATGCTGTGTCATCCCTCAATATATCCTAATTTTAGAGTCAGACACCGATACAAGTTGCCTCTAGTCTCTGAGTTCAGAGGGCATCCCGTGACTTAGGAATGCAGAGAAAACTGTAGGTGTTTCTGCCTCGCCTTCATAACTGATTGGACATGACCGTAGATGTGAGTGACTCACTGCAGTTCCACGCAGGTGTGGTTGCTGTGTTTTATGACTTGCTACTGTTGTGGAAACTGCTTACATGAAAAGAATGGCCAGGGCAACCTGAGCGAAACCAAACCCCCCCCCCACACACACACACATACACACAAATCCAGAAACCGCCTACACTCTGCCTCTCTCTGTTTCTATACCGTTACCAGGCCCTGCCCTGCCCTCAGGGTGTGTAAACAGGTGTGCGTGCGTGCATACATTAGGGAACGGAATAGGGATTACAATATGATGAACGCTTGTTTCCTCACCGGTGATGTGTTCACCTCTGAAACTCTATATGGTTTTCCTCTCGGTACGTTTTCCCCAACACCGTTAGGAGCGTGTTGAACCAGGTGAAGAGCTCCGAGCTAATCAGGTTGTATTATTTCAGGTCCAAGTCTTAAAGTCTCAAAGCTCAAACTCCTCAGGCCTCGGGGGTCTGCAGCCGGCTCGGAGACGGGATTAGGTTTGAGGATCAGTCTGGAACATTCCAACACTACATAAAAGAGGGTTAACGAGTGTTTTCTGTGCGTGTTTCTGTACTTGTGTCCAGTGAGCATGAGTAAAGAGAAAATGAGCTCATCAAAAGAGAGGGTGTTTCCACCACACACCTACGCCTGTCCAGGTGTGTGTGTGTGTGTGTGTGTGTGTGTGTGTGTGTGTGTGTGTGTGTGTGTGTGTGTGTGTGTGTGTGTGTGTGTGTGTGTGAGAATTGGGGATAATGAGAGAAGATAATAATTTTCATCTTATGGTCCATTTGCTTAAACTGCACTAAGCTAAGCAACAGACCACATAACAAAGCTGTAAAAGGAAATACCACTCAGTTCCTATCAGTGTAAAGCTGGATGAGTACTTGTGAACAACTTTCTCCAAAAGCCAGAAAGCCACAGAACCCAAGCCAATGCCCTGTCTGAAATAAAAGAGATGAATTTATAAAGTGATACTCAACATTTCAAGGGCGCCAATTCGAGGCTAAAGCGTAAGTGGTTCCCAACGGTCCGTCACGAGAATTCTGAGGGTTCACGATATGATAAATAGGGAATAAACAACTTAACTTATAGTTGTCCAACTTACTAAGTAGTATTAAGGTTATTAAATCATTTTATTCTATGCATCCTTCGACCACTCTCAGTTACAACTGAGAAGGGTCTGCTGTCAACCAGGCTAGCTAGCTTTGGGATCCCTACTAGAATTAACTGAAAGAAAGCTCTGTAGGTGTTGCTGTGCAGACTTGAAGTCACATAAAAGAAAATGTCTGGCACATAACCCCCTGTACAACCACAAATTATTGTTACTACATCAAAATGAGTCGAGTAATTAAACAAGCAAGATACAACGTGTTGATTAATAAGCTTTAGAGGTGCTGGAAGGTATATTTTATATTATTTTTGTCTAGATCTTTACCCCTGCTTACAGTCTCAATGCTAAGGTAAGCTAATCTCCCCCCTACTCTACATGACCCTACATCCTAGCTAATGCTAGGCTGACACACACTCTCAGGCGGTCCGGCGAAGACACAAGTACTTCCATTCATTTTCAATCAGGGTCGTGCGGTTGCCTGCAGCAAGACGGATTTAACTTTTGGAGAAACGCAACCTGACTTTACCCTGCAATGGCCAATCATGTAGGCCGATCAGACTTGTCAGTCCGTTTTGAGGCGGTGTCAGAGTCCCATACAGGAAACAGTAAACCTCACTGCCTCTATCGCTGCCACAAGAATGTTTTTTTTTTTTAAACTACGAGGGTAAAAAAGACAACACAAGCACTTAACTTCCCAGGCGGCGATTCGCCAGATCGCTTGATCTGGTCTGAATGTACCCTAACACAGAAACATGGCAGTGGTATCAATCCACTCATCTAACTCTGGGCAAAAAAATAAACTATTCTTTTAAATCAACTAATACTATGATGAACAAAGCAGTCCTTCAACTGAGTTTAAAGAGTCAAGTTAAGTTAACATGATCATTTAAGCTGACTACCGCAGACTTCTTTTTTTGTTAAAGATTATTTTTTTGGGGCATTTTAGGCCTTTAATTTGACAGCTGAAGATAGGAAAGGGCAGAGAGACAAGGTATGACAAGCATCAAAGGGCCGCAGGTCAGAATCACCCCCCAATACAGACTTTTAAATCAATGTTTCAATCACTATAAGTTTTACTGTTTTTCTTTCAATTGCAAAATCACCTCAGTTATTTGCTTCGTATTTCCTTTTCCTGTCCAGATTTTGTTTACTTTAATTACTTTTATTATATTACCACTATGAGGGCGGGGAGAGGGGGAAATCACAATTGAACTGCTAAAAAGTCGTGCACATGTGTAACCTGTGATGAGTGGTTGCAGGTAGAAATAGCTCTGTCTTTTTTCATCATTCAACATCACAAGCCTGAAAGCCTAGTATCCACTCTCCTTTATTATAGCCTGAAGGCTCATTGACACTGGGATCTAAGCTCTAAAACCCAGTTAAAGAAAGAGGGTCAAAGTTCACGTTATCTCACACTCACCCACGTCTAGGATGTCGAGGGTGATGACATCGGAGGTAGCCCGGCCCAGCTGGTTGGAGGCCTCCACCCAGATCTCATAGGGCGTGAAGAGGTGCAGGTCCCGAGTGATGCTGCAGGAGTAAGGCTGCGTATGAGTGTAATCCTCACACTCCTTCTCTTTACCATACCACCTGGGAGGAAAACAAAACAAAACTCAAATAACTCTGGACTGCTTCAATATCCATTACTAATGCATTTGATGAATAATTTATTGTATAATGAGTTACCAGTTCAGAGTTTATCTGTCACAAGTGGTGTTATTAAGTCCTTATTTACACTAACGCAACTTCAGAAAGAGATATGCAGTTGCCCCGCCTGCGGGCACTGCATGTCAAGTCATTTCCCTTTTGGTGCTTTTAAATAGTTGATTTAACTTTTAAAAAATGTGAATAGAGCTTAGAACTCATCTGAAACTCATTTTCGTTCCCAGATGAAAACCTGTTTTCCTAATTCTCATGATTCTCATGAGTTTTTTACAGGCAAAGGGCGTATTTTTCTCAAAATAAGTTCTGCCAAAGAGATATGGTATTTTGTCCTGTTTCCAGCTCCACTTTAGCTTGTTTCTGGGGCTACAACATCTTCTGAAATATCATTTGGACTGGGACCATTTGCAATAGGCTCACCAAGTTGGATGTTTAACTCATTTGAACCCAACACTGGTTTTGCATGGTTCTCACCCCCTTCATTTACAGCCATATAGCGTAATCACTTATTAGAAAGAGTATGTTGTCCTATTTAATGCAGGTATGAGTTTTTGATGTCTGTGTGCTCTGATTTGATTGAGTTATGACTCTGAGAAGAAGGGGTGTAATTTATTGGCATCAATGGCTTTCAAAAAGATTTTGAGAATATAGTAAAACAGTGTGTGTGTGTGTGTGTGTGTGTGTGTGTGTGTGTGTGTGTGTGTGTGTGTGTGTGTGTGTGTGTGTGTGTGTGTGTGTGTGTGTGTTTATATACCTGAGTTTGTATTTGAGCATGTACTGTGTGCTAATGTTTGTCTCTCCTTTTCCTCCTGGAGCCCAGCTGCAAGTCAGGTCTTTGGTGTTCCTGGACCAGCAGGTCAGATTGACCGGCTTCTCTGGAGGCACTGGGACAAAAAGGGCGACAGATGGAAAGATGGGGAGAAAGGGGGAAGAAAATAGAGAAGACAAAGGAGAGTAGAGCAGAGAGAAAGAAAGTGGAGATGTAGGGTCATTGAGGGTACAAAGTTACTTCCAGCCATTACTCCAGCCCCATCCTCCTGAGTGTAATTGACTCACTAGTGATGTTCTCTAGAAATTGGTGGTTTTTTTTCTTAATTGGTGTGTGTGTGTGTGTGTGTGTGTGTGTGTGTGTGTGTGTGTGTGTGTGTGTGTGTGTGCGTGCGAGCGTGCGTGCGTTTGTGTGAGATGTTGTCAGACTCTGGATCCCTGCCAACATTCCTCGTCTCTCAGAACACAGGGTGCTCAACACCAGTGTCGCACAGAGATTAGGATCCCGACTACATCTCCTTGTGTGTGTGTGTGTGCGCGTGTGCGCGCACTTGTTACTTCATGAATACGTTTGTGTCATTTTTCATCTCATCACCTTTCATAGTCTTAGATACCATGTACTTTTCTGTGTATGGGAACTGCAAGGAAATGAGTGTGTGTTGTGTGTGTGCTCATGTACTTCTATCTTTGAGAGCACCATTTTTTAGAGTGAGGATACTTCTTACTTCTTCAAAGGGCTGTTTGAGAGTTAAAGGATGTGTCCAGTTTATTACAACTTGCGCAGCTTCAGCCATTGATAATAACAAGTAACTCTCAGCAAGAAAGTGAATAAGCAATAAAATACGGTTGTTTTAAGATTATTAACAGGAACCACATTAACAATATCACACAATAAAGTTCACTGTAAAAAAAATAAAAATAAAACATTTAGGGGCTAGGTAATGCATTATGTAAATGCTGGTCCACATACGTATAGAAATACAAACATGTAAAATGGCCTATGCCCTGTGAGTGATTGTGTAAGTAATGGACCACACAGGTGGTCAAAGCGTCACAGTGACACACTCATAGACGCCTCTCACTGGCCTGAAGGCAGGAAACTTAACATGAAATATAGCCACAGAGACACTAAAAATCTGCCCACTACTTCCTTCTACATTCCCATTTCCTTTTCATTCCTCTCACTCCTTTTCTACCCTTTATTTACCCCTTTTCCTTAACGTTAAACAGTGACGCAGAGACACATGCAGACACAAATTCTTCGGAGAAATGTTGGCCAAATGAGTATACTAATAAAATGACAAAATAAAAAACTATGGACCTCTGCATAAATAAAACCAAGTTGAAAAATGTTATAACCACTAACACACTTCAACTTACTCCCAACGTAGAGGCAGGAGCCAGCCAAGATGTGTCCCTTGTGGTTGTGACAGACCAGGTTGTCACCGGACGTCTGTCTGGAGGCGTTGAGTCCGGCCAGCGTCACGCTGAGGTTGGTCGGGCTCAGCACTCTGTACAGGGAGCTGGGCAGCTGTTGACCGTTGAGCGTCCAAAACAGGGAGCTGGCGTGGACGCCAAGGTCGGGGTGCACCCAGCAGCTGGCGGTCAGGGTGGACCCCATGCGAAGGACGGGGTCCTGGGGGTAGACCACTGCTACATCTGGAAGAGGGCAGGAAGAGATGGATGGTTAGAGGAACCCTGATGATGTCATAAAGCTTAGATCGCGCCCAAAAAAATCAAGCCCGACCCTACACATTAACTGTAATTATGAGCCCGAGCCCGATTTAAACCCAACATTTTTTTAATACGTGGGCCGTTATAACTGACGTTCTCAACTACAATTCCGAGTTGTTTGAACTACAGAAATCTGTTTAGAAGGGGTATGCTTGGAGAAGTAACAAAAGAGGACATTGAAGGATGACTATCATCTTTTCTGCCATGGCGAGTCTGCTTCATGTGTCTGTTCATCGTCCCCGTTTTTTTGCTGTCACAGGCGAGCAGCGTGCCGCACTTAATGCACTCGACAAAGCCAACACATACGTTGTCACTGCCCACGACTTGTTTAAAATGGTTCCATACCTCCGACTTTCTTCCAAACTTGCTCAAAGGTAATTCTCCTGTTTTTATTTTTTTCTTTACATCTTCAAGCTCCATGTGGCACTTAAGCTACAGGCCTGGTGTGATGTGTGCGAGTAGAGGAGACGCTGCGCATAATTATGGCATAGCTTTCTCCCCACCCAATTAGGCTAATAAAGTAATTATTAAAAAAACACAAATGCTTGATCAAGGGCCCGAGGATAGTAGCGGGAAATGTCGGGGTCCAGTTCGGGCTCGGGCTCGGGCAGAGAATCTAAACTCTATGAAGTCATAGTGATGTCATTAGGGTTATGAGTTAGGGTTGAAACTTTAAATATTGGACAGAAAGCCTGCCTTACAAACTGGGGGTGAGGTGTTTGAAGGATGCAGGAGTTTACACTACAAACATATAGAGGGTCTAACAAAATATGCTGTACCGTTGCATTGTGGGATATGTTGGATCCAGTGTTTTTAGAGCTTGCCCCTTCTAAAGACTAAAACTCAGGATATCTCGGCCTCTGCTGCTTTGAGTTTGATCATTCTTTTTTATGTATTCCTTCAACTTTATGGACGTGTCATACTGAATCACTGGAGTATGCCTTTCAGAGACTTTAGACTTTGGAGAAAAGCCAACCTGAGGAGGGCGGATTAGCTGTCAGTTAGCATCCCAATTATTGCATGAATAAGCTAAAATATGTTGTTGTGTTACAGTAAAGATGACTGGCGCCTGACTTTGAAATCTCAGATGGTGCGTGGAACAAAAAAACGGTCCCTGCTTGAAGAAATATTCACTGTGATGCATTACCTATTTGAAGCAAGTGTTATGTTTAAGCAAGTTGATTGTCATGCTGTACTATAGTGAAATGTGTTTAAAAGTGGAAAATACATATAAAAACGTAAGACATGCCTGAGAAAATGGTTGTCAGCAATGTAAAGCAAGCACTATTTTGGGGATAATACATGCGGAAACCTTATTTATTTTTAAACACTAGTTGTTTAAAGTCTGTTTTCAGTGTGTTACTTTTGTAATTTTGTTTTGACTGTTTTAATAGTTTGATAATTACCTCTGCCAATGAGGTTATGTTTTTGGTTCAGTTTGTTGGATTTTTTGTTTGTCAGTAGGGTTACAGAAAAACTACTGGCCCGATTTTCATGAAACTTGGTGGAAAGGTGTAGCATGGGCCAAGTACAAACCCATTAAATTGGGTAGCGGATCCAAATCATGAGGCGCATACATGGATTATTTTTCACTTTCATTAACATTGCGAGATAGGGCATGGCCTTGGCAGAGGTTTGTGCTCTCTGGGTGCCCTTCCTTTCTGCTGTTTTTCACCAGCTCTTGCCTAAGCTCGCTTGGCTTACAGTACTTGGGTACTGCCGTTTGCTTATTGTCTGTGGTGTTGGATTTTTAAACCTGTAAAACAGTTGGTAAACTCTATAGGAAAGTTGCTACATGAATATTATTCCTGCTGCTTTTTTTATCATTTGTTATCATATTTTACAGCTGAATGTTAACATACAAATAAACTGGTAAACTGCAAAGAACATACAGTTAGAGACACTCTTTAACACTCTATAGTACTGAGAGATATTATTTATATATTGCTTAATAATATTTTTGATTCATTTTTTGATGTCTCTCTTGTAACAGCAGCACACAAGAGAAGACAAGATATTAGTTTATTTCTTCAGATTGGAGGATTTAAAAAAACAAGTTGCCCACCTAAGTAGACAGGACTATGAAAACAATGTTTTCTCTGCAGAAATGAGAGCAGTGAGTGAGTGAGTGAGTGAGAGTGTCAACACTTTGTTCAGACCATTACAAATCTGCGCCCGGGGGCCACATCTATTCAGCTGCCAGCCTTCTTACGCTGACAGACATTGTGTGGTCCTTTATAAAGGAGCCGCTTTTGAAGAAGTTAATTCAACTGTAACTCCACACCAATATTAACATCACAAACCCAACTCCAGCTTTGACACAACACTTCCACACATTTATGCAAACACATGGATACAAACAAACACATGATCAGAGGGGTGGTTGTCTTTGTCACCGGATACAGCGGACGTAAAGGGGGCCGTGATTAGCCAACAATGTGCTGATCCAGCTGAATAACAATCAGTGTTTATGTATTCCAGGCGCTAAGGAAGGGACACTGCCCCGGAGCGCGGTGTGAAGCCCCTTTACAGCCCTTTCTTCACAGTTCAAACACTACAACGATAGACACAATTACTACAGTTTATTGTCTCTGCTTGACACACTCAATGGAGGAATTGGCTTGTAAGATAGTATTTGTTTGGAGAGGATGAGGGTGCTTGAAGCACAGCTCTGATCAGGGCAGCGGGATGAGTTTAACCCTGTGATTGCGGCGGTCGGACATAGGCATAGGAGGCCTTCAGTGACATGTATGGCCGATTTTAAGTCTTTAGTGGACTGAACACACTTTCCTTTATGCTGTCAGTCTTCAAAGGGACACGACAGCCTCTCCTCTTTCTAAAGAAATGTTTACTCTCCACTCATCCATGCAACACATCAAAGAAGGCCTTTACTTTCCTGCTGTACAATAGACGTACATGTGGAACATTTTGAGGGGCCAGTGTAGACGAGCCAAGAGGAAGAAGTCACAAAACAGTTAGTGACAATGAGCCGTGCAACACCATCTGAAAAGAGACGGAGAAGACAGCAGCCGGTGTTTTTTTTTTTTTGTTTTTTTTTTACACAGCTAGCATTTTAGGTATTTAACTGATGCTCATATCTGGAGAGAGGAGAGATTATATTGTCAACTCAATTTAAGCCAAATACAGGCAGGATAAATGGGACATGTAGGATTATGAGAAGTTCAATTCAGATTAAAAAGCTGATTTTTCAGGGGGATTTAGTGTGTTTCAGAGTCAAATATTTGGTATTAAATAATCATATCCAACATAAATACTTCTGTATAAGCTAACAAGACATATGAACTCAAACTTTATGGGATTATGAGCTGTACTAAAAACTAATTATATGTTGGTAAGAAAATTCCACATTTAAACTGTTTTATTTCAGTGGCATCTGTAAACCTCATCACACTGAGTGAAAGGGACGCACTCTCCATTATTATAGTGAATAAAACAGTAATGACCAATTAGGCCCTATAATAAACAGCAGGGCAGTTTATGATCAGGGCCCATTGTCTTCTATATGCCTCCGGAACTTTACTTTCTTTTATTAGCGCCTTTCAAACTGGATGAATAACAGGAGATCGTCTCTGAGGAATCGCTCTTTGCCAGTGAGCTCACCATAAAAACTAATCCAGCCACTTAACAGAGGAAGCGGACGTAACTTTGATTTATTTACGTTACTGTGCATTAAGCTGCCGGTTAACATTCTCCAAAACCCGAACAAATGATGTCACTGTTTTGTTGCGGTTCGTAAAGCCCCCATGCTCTCCATGTGTTAAACGAATTATGGCTTGACTTGTTGAGATTCAGCCTCCTGGGAGATGAGTTATCTATGCAGGAGTACAACCGATATACTTCAGCAGGAGCACATCAATAACAGGCGGTGTCAGGTGGACAGAGTGGCATTTGTCTTTTTTAATGTATCACCGGAGTGGATCCAAGCAAGTGAGCCCCTAATATTAAGAAGCTATTGAGTTATTTTTGCATTGGAAACATGTTTTGAATACAGTATTACCCATAAGATCACTGTGAATCTAATGGGATCATATATGGGATATTGTATCCTCCTAATCCTACACATAGTGGTAGTGGAGTTAAAGTGACCTTTTACGGGCTTTATCCTCTTTAATATCACTATAATATTCCTATTGCCTAATGTAATTAAAAGGGCTTGCAGGTTTTTTTTGCAATGTTTACACTGACTTATATCCTTTTAAAATAGTAATTATATACCATATGATATCACTATATTGTAGTGTTTGCATTGACTAACACCCTTCTAAAACAGTATATTTGTGTTGTACTATTGTGCAAATCCATTTTTGCATCTGTTTTGTCTTTAAAACCATGCGTACCAGAGCAGGACAATGTCACACAGAGCTGTTTACAGTAATATCGTTGGGTGACACATGGATTAAACTGTCTTAGTGGACCAAAAAGGGCAGCCTGTACCCAAACCAAAACCTTTCCCCAGCAAGACCGTGACTTTGCGCATCGATGGACATCTGTGTGCAACAACTTACGTGTGGACAAGGACAGCACGCCGGGAGTGTGCAGCATGAGGAACATCAAGCAGATATCCAAGACGACTTTCATTTTCCCCCAGTTGGTTTTATCTCTGTCTTGATCCCTCGTCCTCGTGTTGTTGAGATGTCGCCTTTTCTCTCTCGATCCTGGATAGAAATTACGCACGGTGTGGAGAGCAAAAACAGCACGGGTTCAAAAAGCTGAACGCTCCGGATTTTTATTAACAAGCCAACTCTCAGGAGTGAAGGAGCGCACTAGAGAAAGTGTGACCCGGTGGGAAAAGTCACCCTCTGAGAAGCCATAAGACAACACGTCCTCAGTAAAGGCTAAAGGAGTGAGTATACCGCGTCCTGTGTGGAGTATTTTCCCTTCTTAATGCTTCCTGCAGCTGAATCATACACAAGTTCATACTTTTTAAGCCCCTCCTCTCTCTCTCTTCCCACACAGTCGCCAGTCATTTCCCCCCTCTTTCCGTCCATTCCCTGCTCTTTTTCTTTTTTTTTCAACCTCTCCCTCTTCAGTGATGGGTAGGAGAGTCAGAGCCATTCACTTTCACTGAATCACTCTGTCCCTGTTACTTTCCATGCCTCAGGTCTCTGCTTCACAGGTTTCACCATAGGAGGCTGTTGAGTCACTGAGAGTTACAGGAAAGAAAATCCTAAAGTGTCTTTTCCTCCTTTTTTTTAATTTTAATTTTTTTATAATTATCTTTGTCCATGACACAAAAAGCCTCTTTGTACCCACTTGAACTATGATGTTTTCTCTTTCAATGGTCAGTTTTGACTCAGACATGATATACTTATGATGTGTTGAATAACATGGGAAATTGTAGGCTACTGTTATACGGTTAAGATTTCTCTATGTGCAATATTTATGTGTTGGATCTAAATAATTTGGCCCTCTGTTGGCGCTACATGTCACTTTTCTCCTCAGTTACCTGTGAGGATGGAAATAGCTTTTTTAAACAAATGAAATAATCAGCAAGTGCCTTTTAATATCTTTTCTGACCTTTTGGATTTTTACAAATCACCAAGGTGGGATTCACTTCATAGTAAGATTTACAAACATTTAAAAAAAGACAATGTGACATTTCAAAGATGAAATAACACATTCCTTCTCTTATAAATAAAAAGGTGAATGCATGGGTAATTTATATGCATTCTTGCTCTATTCAGTACACTGGAGCTTTGCAGCTACAGCCTCACTTGGTCTGGTATGACCAGTAGGTCATGGTGGCTATTGTTTGCTAATGTTTGTTCTGTACAGCTGTTTTGCAACCCAAGGGTCTTAGTTATTTTAATTCCCCTGAACTATTTTAAGCAACTAGAAGGCTCCCTCTGACCAGGGACTTTTTTGGGGGTAAAAAATGTCCTTAGCAATAAATTTAGACCCTGGTCCCTGTGTTCGAAATACCATGAGGTCCTCAGAAGGTTTCTAGTTCCAGGGGAAAGTCCCTTAGTCCAACCTTGTGCTGCTAATTACGCCACTTTTTAGCATTATTTTGTAATTGTGACTTTAACTATGTCTAACCAATAGTCAGACTTCAGATAGACGTCTACATTCATATATTGAACAAAGCTGATCTGGACTATCCTAAGTAGGACTAATTTGCCATAAATTCTGGGTAAATTAAGACTTTTTTCAAACTAAAAAACATTGTTAACCTAGCAACAGCTTCAAACTGCTCATCTCCTAGTCCAGCAGAAAATGTTTGCCTTCTGGAAGAATATAACAGCTACAAGGACATTTCCTCACTGCTGTGTATTTCCAACTGTGTATTTCCAACAGGTTACTGCCCTCTCCTTTCTTCTTACTCGCAAAGCACAAATTATGGGACATGTTTTCCTCTTTTTTTGTCTTTTGGTGCAACTAGTCAATGACTGTTACCATGGAAACATGGCTCTTAGTTCAGCCTGGGGGTCGGTTGGCCAACTTTGGTAAGTCTGTCTTTATTTTTGTGAAACTAACTTGCATTAGACTACTCTAAAAGCAAAATGAAGACTGGCCCTATCACTACAGATCACTCTAAAACTTCTTTGTCAAACCGACATTTGGACACATAGCCACTGTTCAACACTCATAGCCACTGTTAGCTCCTTTACTGTAATATTTCCCATCAAACATGACCCGGTGGTTTATTGTAAGGGGGTGTATTTTCAGGAAATAAGAAACATTGGTTCCTCTTTCTTTTCATGGTTGCCTTAACGTAAACATTTGTGTCCGAATTGCGGTGCTATTGTAGAGAAAATGGCACTGTTGCTAAACAGACACTGACTAAGCATGAGTCCAAATAAGAGAACCCCAAAACACCCACAAACTGGCTCACTTGCTGTTGATTTATTTCATATGTATTTACCATGACCTTTCAGTCTAGATGACCTTCATCAAATATGTAAACAAGAATCCCAACAGTCCCATTTATACACAAAGATGCTGGAGAGATTACCCAACCGGAGAACCACAAAGTCAGCTCAATAGGCCATTTTCACAGCAGACATTTTGACTTGTCATAGCAGGAAAAGTACTGGTGTTACTAATAACATTAATGAGGACTCCATTCTATTCTAGTGTCCCAGTAAGCCATGACAGTGGGACAGTGAGAGCCAGCATGCACACCCATGACACTGGATCTGAAGCAACTAAATGGAACATTATTACTTTTATTATTTATACAAGTCAAAATGTCTTCCATGCAAAAAGAGCTATTGGAGGATGAAACATATTGAGGAAACTTGCAAATATTTGACCAGGTAGTTTGGACAAAAAGGCATCTTTTCCTTTAATCATCTATAAAACATCGCACTTCCAAAAGTTTTGAAAGAGAAAAGTGCTGTCCGGATCAATTAAATTGGGAAAAACCTTCCATGTTTTACAGTAAGCCTCTAGATTGATTGCGGAGTGACATGATTACATGTGAAACAACCACCTTTTCCTCCGAAATATAAAAGATCAGATAATCTGTCAGCCAATCAGCATTGAGCATCCAGTAAATCTTAAAAAGATGACGGCATCTCTTTTTAAGACGAAGAGTTGCCCTCGGGCGTCAGCTGAATGGAAGCCAGTCAGCATCTCAGTGGGAGTGCTCTGACGCAGGAAGTCTGTCACTATAGCATCTTTAACAGATTCTGGAGACAAGCGAAGAACAGGGAGACAAAGCTGGAAGGGGAAATACAATCACATCAGGTCACATTGGGATTGAGAAATCCACATTTGGGCCAAAGACTGTCTGGAGAACAGAAACTCTCTTCATGTCCATCACCTAAATGGGCGCTGTGACTAACATTTGACTAATGGTGGCCCAAGACATATGCAGATTAGTCCCGGTTGTCCTCCTCCTGGTTGGACCAGCGGTGAGTCAGCAGGAGTCCAGGCAGAGCGTGAGCCTAACAGCCATGATGACCTTTGGGTCCCCGGCCTACAATGTCCCCCTTTTCTCCTCACTCAGAGGGGACTCTTGTTCGAGGGGCCGTTCCCGCTCGTGCCCTGCAGTTACTGTCCAGGAAATGTGAAAAGAATTTTGTGACACTGTTGCGGCTGTTGTGTACTTTCCGGTCGTCTGGTATTCAGTGTCATAGTTAGAATAGTTGAGTCATGACGGACAATGTCTTCGCCCCGTCTGCAAAAATGTTATGTCACTGTTTCAGCTTGTGTGTTTTATGCTGCTATTCTCCTCCATTTTTATGCGCACACACACACACACACACACACACACACACACACACACACACACACACACACACACACACACACACACACACATGTCATCTCTCACACATGCATAAAAAGACCAACACATAGACTTGCACAAATGTGTGCCATACAGTCAAATACATCCCCCCCACACACACACAAACACATATGCATGCATGCACACACACACATGCACGCACACACACACACACACACACACACACACACACACACACACACGCACACAGTGCCATTTAAATACCACATCTTCCAACCAGATAGTCCTTAATCCAAAACACCACAGACAGAGAGCAGAAGACAACGTGTTGAGAGGCAGTGAAACACAATGAAGATGATGACAAAGGGTGAGACGGGGAAAGTCAGAAAGATCAAGCGAGCCGTTACAGCGATGCTGAAGTTAGATGAGGAAGCCTGCTCTGTAATAATGCCAGTCATGTGAGGACAATAGGCTTTATATCGCTAGCTGGAACCACAACATGAGAACACAGGCTCGATGTAAACCAATGGCACATGTTGGAGAATGGAGCAGCGCGGCTCCATGGTGGGGAATGTCATTCACTCAATCGATCCACCGCCTTGATCCACCCTGAAATTTCTCAATAACTATCAGATGGATCACCCTTTAAATTCTGTACAGACATTAATGGTTCCCAGATTATAATTGCTAATGTCTTTGGTGATCATTGGACTTTTCCTTGAGCACCACCATGAGGTTCATGGCTTTAAGTGAAATGTCTCAGCAACTACTGAGTGGATTGCTGTGACATTTTGTTCACACATTCATGTTCCCCGTAGGATGAATTGTAATTATTTTGGTGATCCCTTGACTTTTCATCAAGTTGCACCATCAGGTCCAATATTGTTGGTAAATAACCATATACTGTACCTCTCATCAACCTCAGCTGTGCTTTACGTTTATTGCTTTTTTAGAAAATGTTAGCATGCTTAAACACTAAACTAAAATGAACTTTGTGAACAGCTGCTATCATGGCTGTAAATGTGCTACAACATAAATCTAAATGAAGGAAGCGTCAATCTGATCCAGTGTGCCAACCACGCTTGAACCATTTTATGCAAGATCATGTCACTTTTTTAATAGCCATGTAGAAACTATACTTTGGATGAAAAAGAAAAGTCGTATTCAGAAAAGTAGGGATTGCTAAAGTCTTATTAATTTGACTCCACAGTTAAAGAACGTGCTCTTAAAATATTAAAAATTCACACACACAAAATTTGGAAACACCCTTACAGACTTCTCCTAGACAACTACAATGTTTTAAGAGGTTTTCCTTCACTTGAATACTATTTTAAATTACTATAATGATGAATTTGTTTCCTGTAATATATGTCGTTCTTCGTCTTCTAATGTAATCTGTAGAATAATTAGAATTGAAACGAAAGGTCTCATAAACATAAGAAATACATCTTATCGTCATATTTGGGGCCCATACAGTTTTTGGAACACGTGTATTGGTTAATAACAGTAAAGAATGAGATTGCTGTTATTAACATCTACTTGAAAAATATGAGTCATTTGACACACTTTGTTTTCTGCATATTTCCTCTGCTAAACAAGATGTAAAAGAGGAAAGGAAAATACAGCGAAAAATTCAAAACAAAAACCTCTTGACAATGTTGTTCCTGACAGTCAGTCCCTATGTAACTTTACCTTAATAATCATATGGAGTTTTGAAGAGTTATGTTACCCCTATCACACATGTCAATAAGGCCATTTGTGAAACATGAACACACATACAGTGCAATTGAGTATTCCAATAGTCTCCTTAAAGTCTTGATTGAAAGGATTTGTTGAATTTCTGCTAACAAAGTGGATAAACGGCTTGTCATCAGGAGGCTGGAAAGCTCTGAACAGCAAACTGGAGAATAATCAGAGGGATGGATGCAGACGAGACTAGAAAGAAAATACAGTGAGTAGACAGACAGAGACGGGAAAGAAAAGTTCGAGATTGGGTTAGAGACAACAGGAGAGCCAGAAGCCACTGAGACAGAGATATTTGGAGAGAGAGAGAGAGTGGGGGCAGAAGGAGGGGGATACTGAGAGAGAGAGTTAGAGAAAGAGAGAGAGAGCGAGAGAGCGAGTAATCAAGGAGAATCAGGACGTTTCCTCTGTAATACCCACAGGCCTCGACTGAGCCCCAGTTCCACAATCCTCCCTGATTGGAGGGAAGAGTTTGTTTGAAGAGGAGGTCAAGACCATCAGTACCTTGTTAAGGAAAAGTTATGTCCAGAGGAATGAAGAAGGCTGACTCCTTCCTGAGGAATTCATAGGGGGATAGTGTGTGTGTGTGTGTGTGTGTGTGTGTGTGTGTGTGTGTGTGTGCGCGTGTGTGTGCGTGTGTGCGCGTGTGCGCGCATGTGTGCGTGTGTGTGCGTGTGTGTGTGTGTGTGAGGAAGAAAGAGAGAAAGCACCCGATGTTTAAGAAAGACAATGTTTGTGTGTGTGTGTGTGTGTGTGTGTGTGTGTGTGTGTGTGTGTGTGTGTGTGTGTGTGTGTGTGTGTGCTGATATAGTCACTAAAAAGGAGCGGCGGAGAAAAGGAGGAGGAATCATATTGTGATTTAAGGACGACCCCATCAACCCCCTCCTCACATAGTTTCTAAAGCCAGGATAGCAGCGCTGGCATTCGCTGCAATAATGCGTGACAGATGTACATCAACCATGCTCTCTCTCTCTATCTCTGTGTCTGTCTGTCTGTCTCCGTCTCTCTCTCTCTCTCTCTCTCGCTCTCTCTCTTTCTCTTTCTGCCTCCTCCCATCTGGACCCAATGTGTTGTTGGTGATGGGCATCACGCATCAAGGCATAAACCACTATAAAACTGAGAAAGAGAGGATTACGGTCTCCTCTGAGGAATCCTCCTGTTCTGGTGGTTGAATAGTGACCCTACAGGCAATGAATATTTATTAGAGTTAGCATGGTGTTGTTGTGGACTCCAACACTGTTTTCATGTTTTTTTTACTTACTGTGGATCATGACAATTTACAGGCATTGCCACCTGTACTGTATTTGACAGAGGCATAAACATTTACATTCGATTGCTGCAACATTTTTAAAATTAATGGAAATTTATTTAGTTTATTATATTTATTATATATTATATATTATATTTTATTTATAAAATATATTTTCGCGGATTATCGTTTCTCTGCATCTTGTCATATTGTAACATTTTAAATGATCTATTTAGCCATGTTTTTTGTATTTAGATTTCCCTTGAAAATTTGATCTAAGTCCAACAGAACCTCTCTTTCTTTGTGCATTCAATGTTTAAAAAAACATTTAATGTAAAAAAGGCCTCAGCATATACATATATGTATATTACTCAAAGTAAGTAAGTTTTTGTAAAAATCAGCCTGTATGCACTAGTGTAAATTTTTTTTAAAGGATACTCAGTCTTAATGATGAATGATTCAATTCATTAAAATATATTATGCATCCTCCTGTTCCTATGGTTGAGTTATATTAACGGAATTATTGAAGTCCAAGATGCTATATTTCATTTTTGCATCATTTAAAAGGAAAATTCTGCAAGTCTTTTGCATTCTTGGCTAGAATTTGAAATCTATTTCTTTATGTCTGAGTAGTGCTTGTCTTCTTGTCTGTTCCTGGTAAAAATGTCAAGTCTCAAGTCCAAGCTGAGACATTTTTTTTTAACTTTGGACATCTCCTTTCAGACCCCCCATAAGATATTATACTATACTACTACTATAACTATTTTCACCGGCTGTGTTGTACTCGGAGTATCCCTTTAACTACAGCTTTTTTTTCACATTTACGTGTGTTTCTATGTTCAAACAGCAGAGGGCAGCACATTCACAGTGCATGACGTCAGCTTTACTCCCCTCTCATTATCACAGTAACACAAAGGTCCATAAAACCCTGCGGTTCTTCCACCAAACACAACCAGCCTTGATTGAAACCGAGCAGCATTTTCACATCTTTCCCTTACTAATTTAAAAAGTGTGTTCTTAAACAAACTAGGGCTTTGTGTTGGAGTTAGACGAGCATGAGTCCATAAACTATTGCACTGAGTCCTGCCACCTTCAGAGGTTTTCTGATGACTCAGCAATAGTTGGCTGCATAGAAAAGGGTGATGAGAATGAATACAGGACTGTTGTGGGCAACTTTGTCACTTGGAGTGAGCTGAACCACCTGCAGCTCAATGTGACAAAAACGAAGGAGCTCGTAGTGGATCTGAGGAGGGTGAAATCATCTGGGACCCCTGTTTCCATCCAGGGGGTCCCTGTGGACACTGTTAAGGAGTACCAGTACCTGGGGGTGTACTTAAACAATAAGCTGGACTGGACTAGACACGCCGAGGCTGTCTACAAAAAGGGCCAACGTTGACTCTTTTTCCTCAGGAGGCTGAGGTCCTTTAACATCTGTCGGACGATGCTGAGGATGTCCTATCAGTCTGTTGTGGCCAGTGCTATCTTCTTCGCTGTCACGTGCTGGGGCAGTGGGATGAAGGTTGCAGACACCAACAGACTGAACAAACTGATCAGGAGGGCTGGTGATGTCGTGGGGGAGGAGGTGGACACATTGACGACCGTGGTTCACACCCTCTCTACGACACACTGGCCCAGCAGAGGAGCACCTTCAGCAGAAGACTCCTCTCACCCACATGCACCACAGAGCGCCACAGGAAATCTTTCCTGCCTGTGGTCATTAAACTTTACAACGCCTCCCTCAGAGAGTCACACACCCCCTCTCTGTAATCATCTCATCTCAAACATAGACAATCACTTCTCTTTTTTATTGCACTATAATCATCTTAACATAGACAATCATTTCTCTTTTTTATTACACTATTTGCACATTAACATTGTACATTTCATATTTTATATATTATTACTGTAGATATTATATATGTTAAAAGTCTGGATAATATACGTTGTTTGTATACCTGGAGTGGTAACAAAAATAATTTCCCCCTGGGATTATTAAAGTATTTCTGATTTCTGATTCTGATTCTGAAGAGTTGTTTTATGTGGTTTAGACATTACTACTCTTGTGCTGTGTAAAGAGAGAAATAAGGGAATGAAGAAATGAAGCAGAGGTTTGGTTGGAGTTGAGGAAAGGGGAAAGCAGCGGAGGTGGATGTAAGGAAAGAGGAGTGATCACTCTGACAGAACCGAAATGTGGCCTGCATTGTGCTGTGTCACCGTGCTGTTGTACATTGTTGTATTACTTCCTTGTAGCAATGCACAATGCCTAGTGCATGAGGTACACACACACACACACACACACACACACACACACACACACACACACACACAGGTGCTCATTTTGAAAAAAGAAAACGAAAATCTAGCTGAAAAAAGCATTTCATTACATCTTTTAAAACCATATCAAAATAAAAGTCATCACTTTTAATTAAAGAATTGCTGCTTTTAAATCAAAGCTACTCAATTCTTCACTGTAGAAGCTTTTAGTCACAAAGATGTGTCTCTGTGTTTTGAGTTTGTAAACGTTTGTACATGTAACCAAGTGCATTTACTGATTAGTACTGATTAAGTATTTGCACTTTCTGTTTCCATTTTGTGCCATAGAATCTGAATACTTCATTCGTAACTGCATTTATTATAATTATTTCCATTTCATGCCACTTTATACTTGTTCTCCAGTACAGTTCAGAGAAAAGATGTTTTCTCTGAACTTTTTACAGACAAAACATATAACCAGTTCATCGAAGCTGACGCATTGTTAATGATTAAACTACCTAACCGTATAGAACATTTGTATAAGAGAATACAACAGTAAAATAGTACAGTACACATATATTAACCCCTGAAAAGTATTTCTCTGTAACATCAAATATTCCTGATTAAATAAACAGCAGTCAAAATGATGTTCAGTGAAAACATCTTTCATCAGGACTGGTTTCATTTAGTTTAAGCAAACAGTAACAATAGCACAAAAAATACATAAACCTTTACAGTATGGGCACACACATGTACATGTACTTACCACACCTTTAACTGCATGTTCTGTATAACAATGAATCATCAGATGTGAATGTCCTTCCATGATATGTTTATTGGCAACAAAAGCATCTCCCTATGTAAATAAGTGGTTTATATGTTTATTGCGCCAGGAATAAGCTGAGGTTTGTATTAGTTGAACAAGTATTTGCAGATATGATAACTTATAGAAAAAGAGACTAAATAAATGCCTTAGACATCTGACCCCAAAAAATAAAAGATAAAAAAGTAAAAATGACAAATATATCTAAAAGAGAGTCCGATGTTTATTTATAACACAGTGAAATAGCAGCTTTATTCATGGTTTTACACTGACCATCATCTACAGTATAACTACCAACATCTTTAACAACATCATGGATTTGTTGTTGTGGTATCTTTGAAAAAACAGGTAATCTGCTGTGCGCACACCCATCTGTACTGAAACTGCCAGAGGGCTGATGACGAATGCTATAATTACAGGATGTGCAGATGAGAATTTTAATAAAGTTTGAAAGCAATCATGTCCTGAAATAATTTAGCCCACTATATATGTATGGAAAATATTCACAAAAGATCAGGATTTCTGGCACTACAAAATAAAAGTTTAGTGAAGGATAAAGTGAAGTTTCCACCTGACATGCAAACTAGATAAAGACTCTTATCATCTGTGCACTTTAATATTCATCATTAAAACTTGTTAAAATGGCTTTATGTGTCTGTGGTTATGATGAACAAGTCTACATGAGAAGTGGGGAAAGCTTGTGATTGTTGTTTCATGAGGTATTGTGGAGGAGGACCAGTTGAGTCATTCATTCCCAGGATGTACAGATCCGGAGCTGTGTTTGTTTTCTTCAGAGTTAGTTGGCCACCTGCCAAGGGTGTGACTTGTCAGCTCTCCTGTTGTTTGAGATGTCCATGGACAGGATATCAAGGTATATCTGAGGTCTGGCTGTGTACGATGTGGTCAGGATGAGCACTTACATGTCTGAGATTGTGGTCCCAAACTGAAAAAAAAGATACCAGGTGAGGGGGGAGAGGGCAGTCACTCCAAGTGGAGGAGTTTATGTATTGTAGGGACAAACAAATCATACAGCGAGCACAATGGATATAAGCCCTTAAGCTTTTTTCTTGTTCAGAATAATCTTTTGAAAATTCATGTTTTTTTCAAGGGAGTTCTGTCTGTATGTTGACTCTCAGGCTGTCAAACAAGTTCATTCACTTAATAAGACAAGTCAAGAGTTAGGGGATTATGGATTTAGAGTTTGCTGTAGACCATGGTAATAAGATATTTATCTTGACGTCAATGTCCCGTGAAAACTTTGTATCTTCAAAACACAAACTTTTCATGCGCTAGTTTACTCTGTTTTCAACTGTGTGGCACTTTTTTCAGATAAAAAAAAAAAAGTTTAAAAAAGTGTATTTATCTTAAACGAGCAGGATGATTTTCCAGAACCATAAATGGACACAAGGCAAACACAGAATGTATTTTGACACACAAATTTTAAGCCAACGTGAACAACAGGTACAAGCAGCCAACTGCATGACTAAGCAAAAACAACCCGAGACCAGAAAAAGAAAGTAAGAGGACCTTGAGTAAATATTTACTTTTACCTTATAGAGTTTTTGAGAGATGCCTCTGGGAGGTGATTTTGCCATCTAGTCTGCCCCCCTGGCCCACTCCCTTTGGGGGTCTAATTTGTTTTTCTGTCTTATTTTATCTGTAGGCAATACATTTATGTGTGTTATATTTTCTGTTTCCAATGATGTACTGTATTATCTTGTGTTACATTATGGTCTTTATGTTTGAAATGTTAATAAAATAATAAAAGAGCAAATAGCCTACTGCTTGTTGTTGTGCCACTCCAAAAACTGGCACTGAAAAGTAGGCTAATTCAACTGTGACTATATTATACTCAATATTGTTGCTTGTTGTTTAATTTTCCTACATGGGTCTAATGTCACAACTTTAACATGGGATATAGTTTAAGCAGTTGATAAAGTTCCCATTACATAAATCCCTACATGTTATTATAGGATTTACTATTTGTTGTATTGACATATGACCATCAGCCAAGAGGTGATTCAACCAGGGCAGAAATGAAATGGGCAGATCCAGTTTTATTTTTCTTCATGAATCATCATTCAAATGAACTGGTGTGAATTTCCTGTGTGTGTGTGTGTGTGTGTGTGTGTGTGTGTGTGTGAGAGAGAGAGAGAGTGAGAGAGAGAGAGAGAGAGAGAGAGAGAGAGAGAGAGAGAGATAAAGATCCTGTTGTAGCAGTGTTTCAGCAGTGTAACGGTTATATAATAATTCTTGCATTTCTGGCCATGGTTCAGTTTCCGTTTGAGGAATGCTGCCCCTGACTTGTTGCCATGTAGGTCTCTGTAACCTACTGCCCGACCGGTCGCAGTGTACTCCAGAGTTGCAAAGTCATGTTGATGCATATACATTCCTCCACTGCAGCCTTTGGAAGTGTGCCCGCGACGGCGACGCAGAGCAGCAGCAACAACAGCAGCAACAACAGCAGCAACAGCAGCAGCAACAGCAGCAGCAGCGACGCTCACAGCTCCGCTGGTTTTGCCTTTTAATGTGAAGAGTGGCAGATCTGCTGCTTTCCTGACGGGACGGAAAGCTTCAGCCAGCGACCGGGGAAGACCTCCTGCGGTCGGACAAGTCGTGCGGAAACTCCCCGAAGTGATTTCTGTGTTGTTCTCATGTGATATGGCGTTTAACGGCTGCCATTGACGTGTTGCTTTAGGTGAGTACATCTGCAGCTGTTTCAAAGTTACAAGTGTCGGTTTCATGTGCTGGGTGGACGCGCCCTTTGTAAAAATAATTTAAACGTTGTTGTCGCACGCGCGCGCGTGTGTGTGTGTGTGTGTGTGTGTGTGTGTGTGTGTGCGTGCGTGCGTGCGTGCGTGTGTGTGTGTGTGTGTGTGCGTGCGTGCGTGCGAGTGAGTGAGTGAGTGAGTGAGTGAGTGAGTATATGTATGTGTGTATGTGTGTGTGAGACAATTGGTGTTCATGCTGCTCCTAACTCCTTACAACGGTCGCATTAACAGCAAAGATATCCGGTAGTTTATACTGTTGTTGCCGACCATTCAGTTTGTTTGCTCAGTAGTGCGCAGACTCGTAAAGGGGAATTGAAACTTCAGCTCAGTCATTCATGTAGAGTCAAATAAACATCCTCGTGAAAAACTAACGCTTTAAAGAGCTGAAACAACTAGTCAAACTAGTCGATCACAGAAAATGAATCGCTGACAATTACAATAATCGATTAAAAGTTAAATACTTATCTGGCCGGGTTTGTTTAGTTGGTAGAGCAGGAAGTGCAGGTTTACTCCTCGACGCAGCGGCCGTGGGTTCGACCCCGACCTGTATGTCATTCTTCCTCTCTCATCACTTTAATGTATTCATGTGTCCTGTGGATATAAAGGCCTAAAAATACCCAAAAAATAATCTTAATTTTTTTTAAACTTTTTTTATTTGTTACATAATTATCTTGTTTCATGCAGCTTGCTGCAGTTTTCCCCTTATAACATTGCAAATTACGTTTTGGGCTTTTTTTAAATGTTGGAAACAAAACGAGCAACTTTTGCTTTGGGAAACTGAAACTGCAAAATGAAAAGCAAATAATCACTCTCGTGTCACTAAGCAAGTGCTGCCACAATGCTTAGTGTGCAGCACTTGGCTGAAGTTTCTGACCATCAGATGTTTTCACAGGAGGCTTTTAAACTCTTTAATTCCCCAGATATCAACAGCTATATTATTTAATATTCCTAAAATATGAAATACTAAAAAACACTTCTGTCATCAGAAAGCTTTGACCCCAGTCAGCTGTTAGGGCAGCTGAAAGATGACAAGGCAGAAGAGCTTGTGTCGCTGCACCCTACGATGTTGCAAAAGACGTGTGGTCATTACAGATCAGCAGTTTTAGACAACATTTTGTTAGGTTAGGTTAAGCAGGAGTGTCTTCACTCCTTATACAAAGTCCTGTATGTGATATGTTCAGGTCAAAGATGACTACACAGGCTACCGCGTTCCCAAACGGCTGTGCTCTTCTGTCTACCATCTGCCAACAGAAACAGTCTGTAAATGGTTAACTCTCCCTCTCGCTGCCTCTCTTGTTTCTTCTTATAAATTATGGGTCATGTTAGTCAATGATTTTCTTCTATAATTCAGTTTTTCTGTTATTTGAAGTATTGTGGTGGAAGTATTTCGGTGCAGCAGGTGTAGGATTTTTGGAAAATAGAAAAGTGAAACAAAATAAAGACAGTTGAAGACTAAACTAGGTTTTTGTATTTTATGAAATATATTTGCAAATATAGGAGTAACGATTTCACAAAAGGCACAGAGGCCTCGTGTGGAAAAGTGTATTCAATGAGTGAACAGAAACACTGAGCTTATATACACAACAAGGTAATGGGAGTGATAACCATACATGTTCTGGTCTAAATATGACTTGGCATTTCTTACAGCCATATCTGGACACAAGAGACAAACTAAATCATAATAGACACCTTGGAGCCACTGAGTCTCTTCCCTCTTGCCCTACTTTCACCCTGGGGTCACATACCCACGAACTAGCAAGGGAACACTGGATCTTCACAGAAATATAGTTTACTGTGACCTTGTACCTTTATCGGTTCAAACAAGGCCTGTACGCATTCGTCGCCAGACTTTGTGCACGCAATCTATATGTGGGAATGAGATAAACCCCCTTCCAGCATTGTGAGAGAAACACAAAAAGAAATTATACGAATAATATAGAGAATCATGCTTTTTGCCAATTACAGTATCTCAAAAGCTGAATCGAATCAGATGCATTTTTTTTATTACTATTAATGAAGTCCTATTAGTCTGCATGGTCTTACTCGTCTCACTTCCAAACAGCCATTTGAAAAATAAATTAGACAAAACCAAACAGTCCCACCACCTGCGGTGCCAACAGTCAGGACCTTGGTCAAACAAGCATTGATAGCTGAAATCAATAAACTGGTCAGAACTTGTGTCACAGTGTTCTCACAGTGTTCCTGCAGGCTTGAGCAATGCTTTATATAGTAGCCAAGCTCTGCACACTGTGTTTACACAGTCATTCACTGTTAACCCCATTAAAGCCTGATCAGGAGAGTAGGACAGGCTGATATATCCAAGCACAATGGCCCTTTATGGAAAACTGAGCTTTACTGTAGTAATGACTCTCGCTACCTTTCTCTCCTTTCCTCCCTCCCTTTTAAAATCTTCCTTCAGTTAAATCTAAGATAATTTCACTCCTGCCCTCTCCCACTTTGTTTCTCCTCTTCCTTGCTCACTGTACATGTTGCCCTAATCTCCCTCCCTCTGCGTCACTCTCCCGCTCATTCCGTCTTACACTTTTGGTCTTATGACCAGCAAACAGGCCAACTGACTATAGATCAAGAGGTGATGGAACAGATTTGATTGTGCAACTCTGCAAAGCTGCACTCCCTCAGGCCAAACCAGCAATAACGTTCTTGTGTTCTGCTCAGTAAAACGTCTGATAGATGCTAGTACAGAAAAGAAAACAATGGTTATAAAAAGTATAACTGTTTCTTTCTCAAAGGGTCCGAGTATAGCTTTGTCTCTAGTAGGATCAGGGTTTGTCTCTCTACTGCTGGAAAAGGGTCTGCTATTATTGATTCGAATGCACTGCTAACAGGCTGCGTAGCAGAAGCCTTTTCTTGTCTCCAACTCAGGAGCTGATTTGTTCTGCCTCGAGCCATAGCAGCGAGTGACACTCTGGAATGCAGATATGTAATGCTTGCTGGACAAACTCTGGGTTGGCTGTGTTGTGCAAAGAGACAGTTTAAATGTGTTTAAACATCCTATATTTCCAGGAATTTTGTAGGTCAAGCATTGCAAATGTTAATTCAGAAATAGGTGTAAGAGAATTGAGGCTATTTGTTAATCTTGAACACCCTAATCAGGAACCTGTAACAAAAAACATACTGTGCTTTTTTTTCATTTACAAATGATGCTAGCAACTGCATGCTTTTAACATATGATATTGTGTCTGACCACATTTCTAGATGCCTTTCGATCATGTGAGGCATAGTGCTTAAAGATATAGTCCTCCTCAAAGTAACAGCATGCCATTTTCTTTCAATAGTAGAGTAGGTATTGATTTGTGGCTAAATGAAGTTGCAGTACAGAATTGACAAAGATACAGAATGGTTGTGTAACGTCTCTATTACAGCGCACTGACAAGTACATTTGTGAACATGCTGTCACATTTGTTCTAACCAATTTAGGCATCTTTATCAATAATGTTTATCTCATGTGTTTCTGTTAAAGGAATAGTTCAGCATTTTGGGTAAACATACGTCTTCGCTTTCTTTCTGAGAGTTAGATCGATAACACTATCATGTCTGTCCATTAAATATGAAGCTACATCATGGGGATGGTTAGCTTAGCTTAGCATAAAGGCTGAAATCAGGGGGGAAACGGCTATCCTAGTTGTAGCTGCCCCCAGCCAGTGTGGAACCTCTGCGATCTACGGTTACCCACAACACCTTTCTCTGCATAGATTCAAAGAGACATTTTATGTGTATCTTCGGAATACCAAAATTCCAGCTGCAGTTGTTTCGCCCTGCTTCTAGTCTTTATGCTAAGCTAAGCTAACCTTTCCTAACTGTGACTTTAATGTACACACATGAGAGTGGTGTTAATCTTCCATCTAACTCTCAGCAAGAAAGTGAATAAGCATGTTTCCCAAATTGTCTTAAAAGGTCAGCTGATATAGTGATAACTATGCCATTTTTTTTCATAAAATCTATTCATACCGATTTCTAAAATCCAGTATCAGTCATTATCTCTGGTAATTAGTTGACACTTGCACTTAGTACTTCTTTAATTGGCAAGAATCCAGTGAGACTCTTAATGCGTGCTTTGTTAGAGACAAGTTTTAAAAATTTAAACCCACACAGTAATTACATCATGTCTTCTACAGATACCTGAGTGGAAGATCTTTCAATGACACTGTCAAAAACATATCTCAACTCAGATACACCTGTTTTTTATTTACATTTTCTACTTTTAGGTAGCCTGACAAGCCAGACCCACATCAAGATGTTGGGTCTGGGAACTCATCATTGGCAGGGCTCAATCCGAGGGGCGGGATAAACGGTTGTCTTTCAAATTCCCTCTGCACGCAATAGGATAGCGCTACAACCAACCAGAGCAACGCTAGTTGATAGATTAAATGAGATTAATTGAACTTTTGCCGTATCCGGTCGGCAAAACTCTGAACACATCTTCCTTTTTTAAGAATGACTTCAGTGCCGTTCTTTGTTCTTTTCTCAAAGAAAAGCTTAACTCCAAGTCTTCCAGAGTCGCGGCCAAAGCCGATTCGAAAGACCGCTGTTCGCCAGCAGCAGCAGCAGCCATCTTATTTGTTTTCAAGTAGCAGGGAATTCACGTGGAACCGTCGCAACTCTGCCGTCATTATGTTAAGCCCGCCCACCGACTCTATACACGATGTTACTGGCCTGACTAGAGTTTGGTTTCTCCAGCTCACAAGCCAACGTTGCTAGACTGACCCTGGCTGGTCTAGATTTCTAGGCTAACTTTTAGGATTATCAACAATGAATGTAGAAATACGCCAGAGGCAGATCATTGTTATTTGTGTGTTCTTTTCTTGACACTTACTAAGTTGAGATAGACGGTCAAACAGGATCCTGTCAGCACGGATATGACACAGCATGCTCTGACATAGGGGAGTGGTTTTGTTTCTTTACTTCTTTTCTTCAGAAAATAGAAGTGTGTGTGATTCAGGCAAACAGTGGTTTGTCAGCGACAGCTTCTGGTGTCTGATAGGAATTCATTCATACTTTGTGTTGCTTTAAATAGCGTGAATGTGTGTTCTGGATATGGTTATCAGCCGGCTGCTGTCTGCGGAGTCTCAGTCACTCCTCTGTGACTCACACACTCTGACTGTGACTATTAACAGTCTTCTGTTTGGCATAGCTCTTTGAAGAAGTAAGGAGAGAAAAGAGAGTTTGAACTGGTCCTGGTCCAAATTATCAATTTGAATGTTTAAAGGGCTGAACCAGCTCTTTGAGGTCCTGTGATCTAAAGCTGTAAATATAGATTTCTTTCTTTATCGATGTATCTGCAGACTGCAGGTTTTCTTGATTAACCAATTTACCCGTTTGGTCTTTAGATTAATGAAAATTGGCCATCCCATTGTCCTAGAGCAAAAGGTGACCTCATAGAATGTCTTGGTTTGTCCGACTAATGATTCCAAACCCCCAAATTATTCAATTTATAACGCAAAAAAAGGAGGCAATTCTCACATTTGAGAGCCTGATACTATCAAATGTTTGGTGTTTTTGCTTAAAGATGACTTAAATGGTTATTTCGATTATCAAAATAGTTGTGATTTTCTTTCAATCGATTGACTAATTGCGGCAGCTCTACTGTGATCATGTATTGATAAAGAGTTTTTGGTTTATCAGAATAAGTGCTATAAAGATGCCCTGTCAAATGAGCATGTTAAAAATGGCATTCAATATTGTAAAGTGTACTGTAACATGAAAATGGCAGGGCATTCATTCCAGATTGCCCATTAACAGATTGTATATGAGAATATTATACTAAATATTTTCCCCATTAAACCAAACTAAAAACATAGAGACCATTTCTTCGGGGGAAGCTGTGGCATGAAGCAGTTCAATGGTATACGTCTTGTCTGTTTCAGTTGCAAGGAAGTGAAACCCTGAGTTTGTGACACCCACACATTCATACATGAGGGAAAAAACTCATACACGAGTTTTTGATTCCATTAGCTTCTTTTTAAACCACTAAAAGTCTCTCATCTGTCTTAACTTAATCTGTTTTTTTGTGTGTGTTTTTGCAGGGTAAGCATCACACGGAGTTATAAAGAAATCCCTGCCAGGATACATCCAATTGCCATCCACTTCCCCTTTTTTTCTGTGGAACACTAAATTGCGGAGGACTGTGTGAAATGTCAGAGTGGATCACTTTCAAAACTCTGAAACCTGTAAAATCTGGACCAACAGCGATTTAATGATCATGGTTTGACTCGTGCTTTGTCTGATTCTGATTCAAAGGCTGTCAGTCATGTTGGAGCCTGGATCTATGGACGAGGGAGTGCTATGTGGTTCACCATCAGTCTGCAAGTTTGTTTACCCGCCATATTTGTGCAGAGAAACCTATGAGCTGAACGTATTTTATGTGGCAACTGGCTTTATCACTGGACTGCTTGCACTGCCTGCTGGCTGTGGCCGGGATCACCAATGGATAGTACCATTATGCTGTTCACATTCCTAATTTCTTGGGAAATGTGTACTTACTGAATAGACGTGTGTGTTTTGAATTTGAGGCAAAATGGAGGAACTAAGGGCATCTGCTCACTGGACCCTTTGCAAAGACCAAATGCATTTCCTCTGTTGAAAGTCTGACCCCAATGGGATAAGAACTAAAAACTCTGAACTTTGTAAGACTGAACAGGTAGTTACTGTACTCAAAGAAAATCTGGACTACCTCTCTCCCAGAATGAATTGCCCTTCAAGGAAGAAACGTCCCACACGCGACTCTGATTTCTCAGCTATCGCGGTTCCCTCGATGCATGGGTCCGGCTATCTCGACTACTCGGTCGAGACTCACGCTTCCAGATCCCTGGAGGTTATGGAGGAATTCAGACGGCAGGAGATGTTGTGTGACTTGGTGCTACATGTCACATACAAGGAAAGGACAGTGGACTTCAAGGTAAGACACCCTCAAAATTAGAGCCCGACCGATATATATATACCCTTCAATCATGTTCTGAGTGTTGGGGTTGCATGGTTGGTTTGTCAACTCATAAATAACTACAAATAACTAATGTTAGGGAAATCTGTTTATGTTTTGTTACTGTTTCTGGATATGTATTTTTTTAAATATTTATCGGCCGATGTATCGGAATATCGGATTTTTAAATCACCAAATATTTGTATCGATATCGGCCTTAAAAATCCTATATCGGTCAGACTCTACTCAAAATGAACTGCAGTATGTACCATTTTGTGGGATGTTTTTCCACATTTTTAAAACTGAGTGCAGTGTTTCTGTATAACCAAATGCATGTTTTTTTTTTTTCAGGTGCACAAGGTGGTGTTGGCCTCCTGTAGCCCCTACTTCAGAGCCATGTTCACCAGCAGTTTCAAAGAGTGCAGCGCCTCGGAGGTCACCCTGCGCGATGTCTGCCCCCAGGTGGTGGGAAGACTTATTGACTTTGCCTACACTTCCCACATCACAGTGGGAGAGAAGTGTGTGTTGCACGTTCTTATGGCTGCTATGAGGTACACAGACAGTATTTAAACAGCAACACACAGACTTGATTTATTTATTCTGACACTTTCTTTTTTTTTTTACCTTTTAAGGATTTATCAGTTAAATGCATCAAAATCACATTCAAATAATACTTTAAGGTGGAGAATATACAAGATTTAATTCATTTTTTCCTCCTTTTTCTGTTCTCCTCTACAAGGTATCAGATGGAGGACGTGGCCAAGGCATGCTGCGATTTCCTCACTAAGCACCTGGAGCCTGCTAATGTCATCGGCATCGCCCGCTTCGCCGAGGAGATCGGCTGCACAGAGCTGCACCAGCGCAGTCGAGAGTATATCAATACACACTTCAGTGAGGTGAGGTGCAAACACAGGAAACGCAGACAGAAGTTATCCTTTTGAAATATAGTCAAGTCAGGTTTTTATAGAAGCTTATATTATTGTCATTTGAGCTTTACTTATGTTACGCAAACATGTGACATGCAGTATTTTTTTTTTTGGAGCGAAACTGAGGTGCTTTTCATTGAGCAACATGCAACCTCTAACACACTCCTGCCATGTTCTCACATGGGAAAAAGAAGGAAACCGCTGAAAATGTTGAAGTGATGTTCACCAAAATCAGTGACACTGTACCATGCAGGAAGACGCATGTGCACTACATCACCCTGAGAGAGCTCCAGGACTACTCCGTTGGAAACATGCTCATTGTCCTCCCAGTGATTCCAGGCATTATTTAGAAGAACTCTTTGGTTGTTCTTGTGCAACGCTGCGCCCATGGCACTACCTTTCCAACTATCCATAGCATTAAACCTGAAGAAGTAGACGCCGCTGATGGGGGCTGTAAAGAAACCTGCATTGTGGTGCAAAGAAACAAACACAGAGCTTAGTTATAATTTGCCAGCTATCATAGTCTCATAGTAATCAAAATAATCTCTTTTTCTCTTTTCTCTCCTTCATGTCTGATACCCCATTCACACCCAGGGATCAACCAGGGTTATACCCAGGTCGATTGTGTGTTTGAACGGGTTAACCCTCGTCGATCGACTTGGCTTCGTGACCCAGGTCGCGAGGTGGGTTAGATCAGGGTAGGAGAAGGGTCAATTTAAATGTGAATTACACACTACCTGGGTCGCTGACAGCCGGGGCGGGGCGAATTATGTGATTGGTCGGAAATGAGAGCGGGGCAGTCATCACAGGTCGCCTCACACTTTGAAAAAACAAAAACAACAAGATAGATTTAGTCTCACTGTGCTTATGCTGGGTTTTCACAGGCAGCTTCAACAACAGCAGAGCGATTCAATTCATTCCCTATGGAGAACAGTCCACTGACAGTGTGCCCGGATGGCTGCCCATCCCAAAAGTTAACTCCGCGAGTCAACTTTTGCAGAGCAGTAGTGGAGTGTTTAACGTGGGGTATACTCGCCGCAGCCGAGCTGTCGAGCGTCACTATGACATCATGGGAGCGCCGTAACTGTTTATACTCGGGTGCGGTGGTCCCTACACTAGTTGCAGTCTTCTCCTGAACAGAGGTGGCGCTAATGAGGAAAGGCTACCGACTTTGCTATTTCTACGGACTACAAGAAGAAGAAGAAAAAGGTAAACAACGGCAGAACTGGCAGCAGCATTGACGTCAATGCTTCGATTTGATTTCTATGACCTACTTCTTTGGATCAAGCCTTTCATTCGCCATAAAAGAACTCATCTTCACCCAGTAAGTTTACAAGAGAGTCCTGGCATCCGGTTGCTCTCAAGCTCGTTCATGCTTCCTGTTTCCGCTTTGTCGCGCGCCGCTGAAAAAAATAGAGTGGTGCGCTCCCTCTGGTCGCACACTCAAAATCCTGGCGCGCCAGCGAGATCTCATCATTTTGACGTCACATTGGCGCGCGCAAGCTTGGCTACGGCGACTGTAAAACGGCCTTTACAGGCAGTTATGCCTGTAAAATCCCAGCGTTAGAACATAAACGTATGAAAATAAGTTTTAATCGCTCAGCAACACCCCTCTCACTCCCCTCTCTCGCTCAAGACACGGGTATCCAGCCTGCAGTTCAGTGCGGCTGCTGGGTAGCGCAAATCTCTCCCTTTTTTCGTCAAGCTGACAGCAAAGCCTGACTTTACTTTTAATGATATCAAACAAAGAGAAATGTTCCCCCCTCGTCTTGAAATGGTCGGACATCGATAGTAAAGCAGCCTACTTCCTTGTCCAGCTGTTGCTGAAACTGGAAAAATCAGTCTGCACAAAATCATCTGATCAGTGTTAAAATGGTTATTTATATGTGTATTTAGAACATACTTACTGTGAAACAAACAATAAGCTTTATTTATCTCTCTACTGTACAATGACGGATTTAAGTAGCTACAAAAACATTAGCTCTTGTGGTATGCAGCTGGACTGGAGTTTGTGATGTTCACTGAATATGATGTGTAAAGCCCTGCCCATTTCTAGCATATAAGGTAATTGTGCATTATGCATTGCTCCCTGGTTGTGACCCAGGTCGTACCTGAATTGTCATGACCAGGGATATATGCCCATGTTGACTGGCTTGGTTTGAATTTCCAAAAGAAGGGTTGAAACCTGATCAGATAACCAGGGCCCAACCCTGGCCATTGGTGGGAAAGAGGTAATAGAGAAATAATATTGCATTAAATAATACACATTCTAACAAACACATACCTGTGTGGGCGTTGTAAGCATTGCCGATGTTCGTGATGATGTTTGGGTAGATTATTGTAGTTTCAACCCTGAAGGGTCCCACTGCTTCAGTCAAAGCCACAGAGAAGGCCACTTTGGCTCCATCTGTGAAAATAGGACATGGAAAGTACATGTTCTTTGTTTATAATTTGTTCAAGTTGGCTCACACCAGGTGATAGTTGTAGATTGTTTGGTCAGGCGAAGGACAATCAACTGCAACTTTATGACCCCGAAAGAATAAAATGTTCAACCATTCAAGTCAAAAATGACCTGATGTTGCTAGCGACCCATTTTTCCTCCAAGATCAGTGATCGTTTTTGTCATCGTGTATTTTCATATTATATTTACCAAGCTTTTTTTCCATCTTCTTTGCCTGCTCTTTGTAGTGAAGTAACTCCATCTTAGTCACATCCAGCTCTGCTCTAAGTTCCTTCACTGTGTTCTCCTGAGCTTGCACATTGCTTTCGCTTGCGGCCAGTCTGTTCTCCATCAACCTCAGCTCCTCCACCGAGGCTCTCAGTGCTCCCAGCTCAGCACTGATGTCAGACTGTGAGGCTGTCTCTGCCTGAACCAAAGCCCCTGACAGGCATAGGGTCAGCAGCAAAGCTGTAGCACTTTTCATTCTGTCTTTAGATGTTGATTGACTTTACTTAGACTGCAGATAGCAGGCAGTAAATCACCAAAGAAGCACAAACACTTACAGTTTAAATGCATAGCTATTTAGACATCGCCTTAGCATCAGCACATCCCATTGGTGCTTCATATCTTGCTGTGCTTATGATAACTGTGGGAACAGTACAGCTACAGTCAACAATAGTTACCTGAACCAAGGTCAGGTAATTTGGCACCTTCGTTGCGAAGCAGCACCAGTACTTTATGCCTACTTTTTGCCAGTGCATTGCCCATGTTCTCTCTTAGCTATCTTTCTGTCTCTTTTTTTTTTAAATGACGGGAACTACCCTGTAAGCATGTGAATGCTCCCTGTGTCTGTGTGTCTTATCTGTAGTTACTGGCACCTACCTAGCAGCTCACATTTATCACTAAATAAGGGGTTTTCATTGTTTTTTAAGCCAAGGACCCCTTAACTGAAAGAGAGATGGAGCAGGGACCCCCTACTACAAATATTGTCTAAAATGAAATTGCATAATAAACTGGGCCTACAATAACGTGTAGTGTGGCCCAAAGCCTTTATACATACCTCTTTTTTTGGCATAGAATACTAAGCTATTACAGTAAAATAGCCTAATAATTGTTGGCATTATTTTATAAATCATGTTTCAATGATACACATACATGTGGCACAGTGAATCCTTAGGATTAACTGTATCTGTGGATGGCTATCTTAGTGACTACCTTACCTATAGTCCAGTAAGCAGTGGGGATTTGTATTTGCTAATGATATGTTGGATTGATGTTAAGATTTTTTTTATTTTTGAAAAAACTTTCAAAAATTAACAATTATATGGAGGACCCCCTGCATTGACTCTGAGGACCCCCTAGGGGTCCCGGACCTCCTGTTGAAGATCCCTGCACTAAATAATACTCCTCATAAGAAAACAAAATTTGAAAAAAGCACTAAAATGTGCATATTGAATAGTCAGAAGCCTTGTATCTGACCATCCTGCTCTCCGTCTTAGGTGACTAAAGAAGAAGAGTTCTTCAGCCTCTCGCACTGCCAGCTGCTGGAGCTCATCAGTCAGGACAGTCTCAAGGTGCTCTGTGAGTCTGAGGTGTGTGGCATTAAAATAACTAATAAAAGAATTGACTGACAGGCATGGAAGGAACATATTATAATCATGGTATGTTCCAACTGTTCTTGTTTTGTTTTTTTTGTAATTGGTTGTTGAATTGCATTAGTAAATTGCAAGCTTGATTTGGGTCAAAGTGCAAGAGTGTAAGATGTTTTTTTTTATTGTGCATGCCTGTTGGAACGACCAACAGTTAAACCATTAATTTATTAGAGACACAAGTCTTGTTTTGTTTTACCAACCTGAAGTTTTACTACAGACAGAAAAGGTAGAAGTAAACATACAGTAATTGACATTCATGGTCTGTAAAGTCAAGAGTCTTGATTTTTTTGTGTGTGTAATTATTTTGACACAACATCAGCACATGCTAAAAAGGTTAGACATAGCACAAATGCCATTAGTCAATGCTCTGACAAAAGTCTATCTAGATGTACAGTACATAACAAACCCCATATTAACATGTCTAAATAAATCCATGTCAGGTGTATAAAGCCTGCACAGACTGGGTCCGCTGGGATATGGAGGGTAGAGCCCCATACCTGCATGCCCTCCTGAATGCGGTTCATATCTACGCCCTGCCTCCTAAGTTCCTAAAGAACCAGCTCCAGTCCTGCCCCATCCTCAGCAAGGTAAACTACTGCCTTGCTTTATGTTTTCTTGTTATGGAAATGAATGCATAGATGAGAAAGACATGTCTGTTTTCCAGTAGTTACCTTTGCCTTACTTCATTTAATTGTCCACACTTTCTTTTAACTCCAGGCCAATTCCTGTAAGGACTTCCTGTCTAAAATCTTCCAGGATATGACTTTAAGGAAGCTGGCTCCTGCACCTAACCGTGGAACTCAACTCATCTATGTGGCTGGCGGGTACTTATCTCATGTAGTTCTGTCAACAGCAAGAATTTGTTCTGCAATGCATTACCAGTTCAACTTACATATTTCAAGACACTGTGGGACATAACAAAACATTTTGGGACATATTCCTCTTATATTGATCATCAGAAACTGCACTTGTGCTAGTGACTTCAATGCTCACATACGTTCTGTAAATGAGTGAGCTGCGTTCACAGCATACATGTCCACATAAAAGCACCTCATGGAGGCAGAAAGTGTCTCAGTCTGCCACCCAGAGGCTGTTAGGGGTCACATCCACTCTATCTTCTTCACAGAGAGCCCTGCTTTCTGGGTTCTGGGTTCAGGTATGCACCCTTTATTTATAGTGGCATACTGCATGTTGACCTATATGTCTATCATAAAGCAGGTGGGTTAGCAAACTTCAAACTACAATTAGGATTTTTTCCTCCAATTTATACACTTCTTTGAGTGCAATCCTTTGACTACCGAACATTTGGATTGTGCTGCTTAAGCTATTTTGAGTTTCTAGATTGTAAGGTTATTCAGTTTTTGTTTTAGGTTTTTGGGGGGGGTAATTTGTTATATGGCTGGTATAAAAGCACAGATACAAACAGGGTGTGAAATTTGTTTTTGACTGGCATAGGGAAAGAGTACTTACTTTTCACATGAACCAAATTGCACCACTATATTTCCAACCCCACCAAGCATGCATACATGTATTAGCATATTAAGCCATTGGCCTTTTCTTGTGGGTCTTTCTGTACTGTTTACTTGTATGTACTTTTTTTCAAAGAATGCATCTAAAATCAAGAGAACATTTAGAGTAAACTTAACATTTCCTTGTCTCTATTCAGATACCGGCAGCATTCCCTGGCCTCCATGGAGGCTTATGATCCCAGGAGGAATGTGTGGCTAAAGCTGGCTGACATGGGCTCCGCATGCAGTGGTCTGGGGGCCTGTGCGCTGTTTGGATTGCTCTACACTGTAAGTTGCACCAGTTGTGTCATACCACCAATTAAATGTAATTATAAAAAGATCACAGAGAGTTTGAAATTCTAAATGACACTTTATGATACAATATAATATAAGAGATCCAAAACTGGGAGACAAAATTCAAACACTGGTTTAGTTTTTTTGCCACACATTTGAACATTTAATACTGTAATTATTTTACTTTTCCTTTCCTTTCCTCGCTCTTCTTCTTCCACCTGTCAGTCCTAAAGGGTAAGTGTTTGTTCTGACAAGTTTAAAGCTTTAGTGCGTAACTTTTTGATATTAATGATCGTCCGTTACATTCAAGCCATTGCCAAATGAGTTGCTACAAAGCTAATTAAGACTATCAGCTCCATACAACTCTCTGTATTTCTCAGTATGGCTATGTTCAGAAGATTTTGTCGTCCAGCTACTTTCGCACACAGAAACTCGAGTGAAGATAATGACCTCTTCTGACCTCTTTCTTCTTTTTAATCCTCCGTGTCCTCCTTGGCTACTAGCAACTGCATGGAGGAGGTGCGCAATCACTTAATGCTTGTATCATGTGGACGCGCCGACAGTGTTGTTGTCATTACTTAGAATTCCTCATGGGGGCGACTGAAACTATGCACTATAGCTTTAACAGATCAACATAATCTCTGTTCAGGTTGGCGGCAGGAACTTGTCGCTTCAAAACAACACAGAGTCCAGCGCCCTCTGCTGCTACAACCCGATGACCAACCAGTGGAGCCAGCGAGCCTCTCTCAACATCCCCAGGAACAGGGTCGGGGTGGGCGTGGTGGACGGCTGCATCTATGCTGTCGGAGGCTCCCAGGGCTCCACGCATCACAACACGGTGGAGAGGTGAGACGTGTGTGAGGATTTATTTATACAACTAGGCCCTCGAGAAGTAATTTGATTTTAATGACATCTTATTTACTAGAATGGATGTAATGAGCCTGGATTTCCTCCCCTTATGCACACATCCTAGATTAAGTGCATTTACCTCAGTCTAAGTATGGATAATGGCATGAGAGAGGAAATGAATAGCTGCGATTCAACCTAAAGAGCAGTCAAAAAGTTTGCAGGTATTCCTCTCTTAGCCTAATTAGACAACAACACGGGCTCTTTCAAAACATGTTGAGACACACTTTTCAGGAATGTCGATCTGGCCAGGAATGCTTTACATCTTTGTTACCGCCACCGCCGAGCAGGGAGGAGTTTCAATGCTGTTATAAATCAGTTTCAATCAATTGAGAACAAAAGAAAACTCAAGACAAGCCAAATGATGATGATCCTTTTGAAACTATTAGCTTTTCTGAAGCGTCTTTCAAACAAAACCTCAATCCCTTTTTATATTGAATTGTATAGATTTCTAAAAGATGCTGGCCACAGGAGAATTGAGAACTCATCAGACGCCACTTGGAAGTCGTTTCATGAGAAGAAGCTGTTAAATATAATAAAAGCTGATGAAACTGAATTGAAATGAAAATTCAGTGTGAAACACATCAAAGGAGATTAGAGCATTTATAGTAACAATGGTTGGCAACTAAAGGCTCTGCTCTCGAGGATGCCTCCCAAATGAATCCAAGCAACATGTAAGAGATTCAACAGGGAGCCATACCGACTTGTTCAAGTGTGCTAAACTGATATGTATTTGTTGTTTTTATTTTATTCTTTATTTTTATTTATATTTTTTTGCTGCTTTTAAATGTCTTATGTATACCTGTACGGTGTCCTTGAGTGCCGAGAAAGGCGCCTTTAAATAAAATGTTTTATTATTATTATTTCTCATTGAAATTTGCCTTGCTGCATGTAGTAATTTCAGGGTTTAGAGCACAGGGTCAGTGTCAGCACATTGACTTAAGAAGTGACTTGCATTTAGTGCTTTTCAAGGGCACTTGGCCAATGTTTGAGGACAGGTGATGTAATATCAGCCACCCTCCTATCAGCACTTTCCAGCTGAAATACACCCAGTGCCGAGAACTGATTCAATCATTAACCAGTGAGCATGCAGTCCAACCGGCCTCATCATGATGTCTTTGTTGTTGTTATACCTCGCATTATTTGCATTCATGTTTCCAGGATTACAGTAATGGTTTGAACAAGATTACAGGAACAGTTTGGGAGACACCCTTATTTGCTTTCTTGCCAATAAATTAGATAAGAGAATTAATATAACTGTGTCTGTATCCTATATCTGTCCATTAAATATGAAGCTAAGAGGGGGTTAGTTTATCCTAGCATAAAGACAAAACAGCTAGCCTGGCTCTGTCCAAATGTAACAAAAATGCCCCTGCCAGCACTTTATAGTTTGTTTATTTAATCTGCATTAAAAAAAAAAAAAACATTTTAGTTTTTGTAGGGATTAAACAAACAACATACATGCATTATATGCTGGTAGGCAGATTTCTTTGTACCTTTGTACAGAGCAAAGCTAGCTGTTTCCCCCTACCTCCAGTGAGTCTTTATGCTAAGCTAACCATCTCCTGACTGTATTGTATAACGGACAGATATGAGTGTTCTATTGTGACCTTTTAAACCCCCTTTTTTTCCATAACACCATGGACATGAAAACGTGACAAGTATTTAGAGACGTCTGTTGGACTACAGAATCATGTGGACCTTCTTGTCTCTGTGTGCTCTCAGTGGTGTCACAACCTCTTTAGCTTCAAATAAAGCTTGTCAATAGTTACCAAACATGGTTGCCAGTTTAATCTAATCCACTTAAAGTTGACTGGCTCGTGTACCTTAAGAAGGTTGCCTCACACAGCCACTGAGCTCTCAGTCATTCAAAGTTTTGCAGCACTAATACCCTTATTTGATTATTTTAATTGACTAATGTGTAACGACATTAGGAAGTGTCAACAGATTATCACACTGACTGCATGCACTACACAACTGCTGTTTGGTTTGCAGGTGGGATCCAGAGTCTAATCGCTGGTCCTTAGTTTGCCCGATGTCGGTGGCTCGTCTGGGTGCTGGAGTGGCGGCGTGTGGGGGGGCTCTGTATGTGGTCGGGGGATATGATGGGCAGAACCGCTGGAACACTGCTGAGAAATACCAGTCTGACACCAACACTTGGCACCAGCTGGCACCCATGAGCACTATACGCAGTGGACTGGGTGAGTGTGAGTGTGTGTGTACTCCTGTCATAATGAGAGTGTGACGGGGTGCATAGCTGCCGTCACGGTAGCAATGCGCTACCTATTTCATTTCTCAAAGACTGAGTTCAAAGGTTACCTGTATATGTTTGTTTAGCGTGCCAACGTGTTCTGTTAATTATCACACTGTTTTCAAATCATGTGTTAACCTAGCCATTCATCAAATCCCCCACTGTAATCCCTTAGCTTTCTTGTGCACATATTTAACATACAATACTGCGGTGATTTATATGCAATTGCTACAACCATCAATACATCATTCTCTTATTGTTTAAAACCATGCCATTTACTTCACAAACATGAACAGTTATAACCACACAACACGTCTTTGTTAATTACGTGTCTATTTATTGAGCTTAAAAGGTAGCATAGTGTAACATATCTTTGTGTCTTACTGGCGTCTCCTCTTTGTGTGTATACAAAGGGGTAAGTCTCTCTCCACAACACGCACCTCCTATGGCGTCATTTCAGTGCTCACAAGCACTCACCCGCCGTTCATTCCATTGACTGTCATTCATTTTGACATCACTTTGACAGCGAATAACTTTACATCTGAAGCATTTTGTTAGGTTCAGGGAAGTTGAGGACCCAAAAGCAGAGCAGGCAGGCAGGCAGGAGAAAGTTTGAGATGGAACATTTATTAGTCCATAAAACAAAGTACAAATAAACAAAGGGAGTCCTGAAAGCGGCAGGCAAAAACTAATCCAGAGTGACGAAAACAAAAACAGGGAATCCAAAAAACAAGAGCAGAAAACAAACCAGAAACTTGAGAACAAAGAAAATCCAGGGAGCAAAAAAACCAGACACGAACTGACACGACAGGCACAAGGAAACACAAAAACACACAATGCTCTGACACAGGACAAAGGGAACACAAAGACTAAATACACAGGGTAACGAGGGAACACAAGACAGGTGACACAAGGGCTGGGAAACAGGTGAAACACATTAGGGCTGGGCAGACCAATCAAAAAACAGAAAACACATAAATACATACAGTAAAATACATACATAGATAAAGTGAAACCAGACTAGACAAGACAGAAAACCAAACTATCAAAATAAAAACAGGAAACTGAGCAAAATACAGAACAGAAACAGACTACCAAAATAAGATAAAACACACCAACCCATAACACGTTTAAAGACTCTATTTGTCCATTATTTCTTTCTAAAGAAACACGACAATGTATAAAAGGCTCCATTACCTTGTATCTCACGTTATAGAAGAGGAATTACCGTATAGTACAGGAGATACTTGCAAGCAGTTTCGACTTACATTAGCTGTTTAAGTTTAATTACTAATGTTAACTAGCATTTTAGTTAGCAATAATTAGCCTGTGCCTATGTTATCTCCTTACATATACCTACGCTCTCCGTCTCTGCAAGATTCGGAATGATTGAGATTTCTCTTGGCACAGCTACCAGAAGACTTACAACTTTCAGACAGGTCGCTCACGTCACATCTACGTCTTCAAGCTCAGTTGGAGGCTGCGCAGTAACGCTCAGCCATCACCGGAAAAGTGCTTTTAATATACTTCACTTGTCTCCGTCCTGTTGGTCCATTTCTTTCACTGTCTATGTGTGTATAAAGGAATGTTTGCCGCGGTTGTCGGGTTTAAATGACGCTATGACTTCCGGGGCTATAGGAAGTAACCCGGAGTTTGAGTAATTAATTTATTAGCCGTCAATATATCTTGGGGCTTTGTCAAAAGTTAGTTTGAATCCTATAAATAATATTCTGTAAATTTCTAGCTTTATAGTTATAAAGCTTGTATTGTCTACTCACCTGAGCCACCCATGTATTGTACTGTTGTGTTGGTATGTTCCAATTCCAGTGGCGCGCTTCAGGCCTATATAGACTAGTAACCACAGTTGCTCGGGAGAGCTGGAGGCAGGAGGACGTAAGTCTGTTGTATGCCCTCAGAGTAGTGACAAATAGTGACTGGTTCAAAGGTCAATATGTAAACAGCTGTATGTTTGTATAATTTGACCGTTTTTGACTCTCATGTCAATTTACTTGAAAGTATTTTTTTTTCTTCTTTTTGTTTTTCTTTAATTTTGTTAATTTTTATATTATTATTCTTGCTTTGTTGGCCTTAATTGGGGTAAATAAAAAAAATCCCATCTTTTCAACCTCATCTCCGACTTACCTGCTCACGACTTCTAATCCACATCTTACCTTCAACAGAGAGCCAATCTGATTAAACTAATGAGATACTATGTATTGATTATAGAGCTTTAGATGTCCTGGTAGGCAGATTATGTTACCTTCAGACAGAGCAAGGCTAGCTGTTCCCCCTTACCTACAGTCTTTATGCTAAGCTAACATCTCCTGATTGTAGCTGTCAATCTTCTCATCTAACTCTCAGGAAGAAAGCAAATAAGAAATGTTGCCTAAATGTCAAACTACTCCTTTAAGTTCCCTCTCTGTCTGTCTGTGCAGGATTGGTGTGTGTGAACTCTCACCTGTACGCAATAGGGGGGTATGATGGACGGAGCCAGCTGTGTTCTGTGGAGCGTTACAATATAGCCAGGAACCAATGGGAGCCCAGGGCCCCCATGCAGTACTGCCGCAGTGCACACGGAGTGACAGTCCACCAGGGACGCATCTTTGTCCTCGGTCAGTTACATCACTAATCGAAATATAAGACAATTCATACATGAGTGAACATGCTCATATTATGCTTTTTGGCTTTTCCCCTTTCCTTTATTGTGTTATATATCTTTTACTGCATGTTATAGGTTTACAAAGTGAAAAAAGCCCAAAGTCCACCCCAAAGGGTCTTACCATCTCCAACAGAAAACACTGTTCACAAACTGCTCCAAACAGCTCTATTGTAGTCCAGCCTTTACTTCTGTGACGAACGTGCGTCACTTTGTAACACTCCCTCATGCTCTGCAACTGACTAGCTAGCAGTACATACTGAGCATGTGCGACTCCCAACAAAGATGGAACAGAAGTGAGATGTCTCACTCTGTAGCTAAAACAGAGAGCTCAACACACAGGGTGAAAAGAGGAGCTGCAGCAATGTGCAGTACAACAAATATATGGTGTTTCCTGAAAATTAAACTACATAAACCTATTCTGGTACAACATCTAAATACAATTATAAACCTGAAAATGAGCATAATATGAGCACTTTAAATGAAAAAGAGGGGGAGGGTTTGCAAACAGCATGTATTGCAAAGCTAGATGTGCTCACAACTGTAAGACAATGAAAAGAAAGGGTGGTAGTGATTGCACACTAACATAAATATATGGTCAATGATCTTTTATTAACGCTAATAGGGTCAATGTGTTTCGCTTCATTGGGCTCATCATGCGCGGTTTTTCAATGAATTTTTTTGTATATTTATATATTTTTTATTATTTTTCAGATTTGTTTTCTTTTTCCTTTTTTATCAGATTTAATTGTATCATATTTCTTCATTTATTTAACTTTTTTATCTGTTTTTCCTATTTATTTCTCGTGTGTGTTGCTCCCGGGTATTTTAGTATGGCGTTTTTGATGAAGCTTGTATTGATTACTATTGATTGCCTGAAGTTTGGCCTGTTTTAAGTGCCATCCCTAATTAGTGCATGTTTCATGTCTCTAAGCTCATTGTACCTTCTCATTGAGTGTGCAGTCACTACCACAAACACTTTAATTCTTATGAGTTAAAAGAAGATCATTTGGTAATCAGTCTCTACTAGATAAACCTTTAATATCTCTGGTATATGTTTTGAGACTTGCAATTCTGATGCTGGTGAGCTCAAGAAGAAATGTCCTTTTATACGAAATGTATGCGTGTAGAAGCAATAATAATACACTCTTGTTAAGTAATTAGATAATTCCCATTAATTGGTAGACAGTTAGGTCAGCAGGCTCAATGTGGCTCAATGTCTCAGTGTTGTTTAATTAAATAGAGTAAAGCATGGTTCAAATGTTAAGACTAAACAGATCAGCAGCAGGTAAAAGAAATGTCGATCAGGAAGAAATAACAAACCGCATTAAAATCAATTGAAAATTGAAAAATGAAACCATGCCTTTTTAAAAATCATGTACTAAATTCATAAATTGAAAAATCAATTGCTTAACAACAGACTCAATTGAACAGTTCCCTAATTGGTTTATGAATGGCTCAATAATTAAAAGTGTGTGTGTGTGTGTGTGTGTGTGTGTGTGTGTGTGTGTGTGTGTGTGTGTGTGTGTTCCATCCAGGAGGCTTCAACCAGCTCGGCTTCCTGGCCAGTGTAGAGTGTTACTGTCCAGAGAGAAATGAATGGATGTGTGTCACCGACATGCCCGTTGGACGCAGCGGCATGGGCGTCGCTGTTACCATGGAGCCCTGTCCCGGCAGCCTGCCAGAACAAGAGGAGGATGAGGATGGAGCCACATGAGGATGAGGACCAGATCTGTTGTAGTCTCAAGTGTTGCATACGGATCTAAGTGGTGCTACTTTTCAAGACAGGGTTAAGTGCATTCAATAAAAAAAAACATTCCAATATGAATACTCTTCATACATGGATCCATTTGTATTGCCCATGCAGTACTGCAGGAATAGTTTGTATGGAAACTTTGAAGAAGAAGAATATTTCTACATCTACTAGGGGGAGTAGTGATACAGAAAAACAGGTAGCATGACAGTGAGGTCACAATGAACAAGGTGCCACAGGACAGCTGTGGCTCAGCAGGTCGTCCTTTAATCACTGTCGGTTTGATCCCTGGCTCCTCCTGTCCACATGTCGAAGTGCAACACACTGAACATCAAGTTGCTCTTGTTGGACAAGCCAGCGCCTTGCATTGGCAGCTCCACCACCATCGGTGTATGAATGTGTGTGTGAATGGGTGAATGAAAGGCAAAATGTAAAGTGCTTTGTTCAGTAAGGTAGAAAGGCGCTATATAAATGCATTCCATTCACCAATTTACCATTAACGGATGTAAGTAATCTCAAATTACGGTACTATTTAATTAAGTAGTGTTATTCCTCAAATGAGTTTAATCTTTAAGTGTTACATTTTATTTGTAAATTCATAAAGTGAAGTTATAATTTCTAATTCCTCACTCTGTGTTGTATCTCTACCTCTGTCTGTGTCTAAATGAGTACTTTTCTTGCGTGTTTTCTTTATTTTGTGCCAATATAGTTTCACACAAAACTGCCATTTTTGTATTATATTTTATTGATTGTGTGTGTGTGTGTGTGTGTGTGTTCACTGTCTTTTGTTTTGTGTTTCTGAAAATAAAGCAATTCAAATGTGTATTTCTGCACCATATGTTCATCATTGTAATATACATTTTCTCATATGCTCTGATGTTAGTGAAGACAAATGGGTTTTTACTGACCTCTTGTGATCTCAATTATTAGGACGCATCTACACAAGTGTGTAGCCCCAATATGTAACAGCACATGCACTACCACTAGATGGTGGGATGAGTCCAAAAACAGCTGCACACTGCAACATAAAAATGTTTTCTGTTTTGCCATGTAAAAGCGCCCTAAGAGAGCTCCCATCTTAAAAATAACAAAGCAATAGAATAAGGAACATAAATCTATTCACATCTTGACAATAACACATTATTATTATTATTAAGTATGGAAATTTGAACACTGAGCAGTGATGTCCTGTTTGGATAAAGAATACTTGTCTATGTTTTATGGCTCAGAGAGAATATTTAGAGCTTCACAGAAACCTTTATTCCAGCAGACTATGAAGCAAGACAGAGGGTACTGGAGTCACTACAGTGTTAGTCATCAACCACAGACGTCACTTGTGTGTTTTTACTCATTTTTTTCTGAACTGCTGCTCTCTATCTCCTCCATGTCTCACCTGCAATTATCCCAGCAGGCCACCAAAATATGGCAATTCTGGACAGAGCAATTATTCAAATACATGTTGAGATTACTGACAGAAGAGTGAAAGAGAAGGGGAAAACATGTTAATGTACGTTTTATTGCTTTACTGGAATAATAGATAGGCAGGTGTTTGTGGTCATGTTTGTCTCCATTTGAATGCATCTCCGATTTCAAACGCGTGGACATACAGTGCACTGTGAGCATCCATTATTGATAGAGCAACCTGTTGGGCGACGAGCAGAGATGAAGTAGTGGCAGAGGAGGAAGCAGCAGCGGCAGAGCTCTGGTTGTGTGTTCGGGGCCCCGGAGAGTGAGAGCGGAGACAGACGAGGGAGTAGAAGGCTCTTACTCACTACTTAATGCCCTACACAAGAGCAAGTGACTCACATGGCGAACGCATGACGCAGGCATCTCACACACATGCACACATGGATACACAAATAGGTCCGTACACAAACACATTTTGTTCTCTATCTGTCACACACGCATATGTGTGTGTGTAAAACAAAGCTGGCTGTCTCTTATTCACAGGCTGTGGAAACAGATTTGCCTCAATGCTTTCTTTGTCTCGTGAGGGGAGAGGAATACAGAAAGAGATGAAGCACTGTACAGCAGGGAGGTTTGCTTTCCGCAGAGAATCAGCGGAGGAAAATTAGTACACATACAGATGTAGCTGTTGTACGAGTCCATCTTTTGCATGCTCGCTGCACTAATGCTGAGCAGTTGCACAACCCCAAAAGGAACTGTTGGAAAAGAGAATCCTTCTCTCATAGAGCATAAGAGATGCAGGGACTGAGAAAGGCTGATGCCAATCTAAAAGAACTGAAGTAACTATTTTGGCCTAATCCCTCATGTTTATTATGTGAACAAAGTCATTACTTTGGTGCATACAGCACAGTTACGCCAGCTGATTGACAGATACAAAATGTGGGGAGACCTGAAAGTGCTTTATGAGCTCAGCCTCTTCTTGCATACTTTATTTCTTGGATGCCATATTCAAATATATGAACACAGGAAGTGATAGAATCTAATAGATCTGATCATCAATCATTGCATAACGCAGCATGCTGAAATGTGCGTGTAGGGATTAAAAAGTCTGTAGGAGCTTAGAAATACTAGTGACGTACAGTATGTTGTCACGTAGTGCTGTCCGGACGTTTTTAAGTCTTCTCAGGGTGAAGGAAGCCTGAAGGGGCCGAAGCAGCCCGAGTATTACAATAAGGCTTATCCTGTTAGATATAGCTTCTTCTGCCTTATTTAGATCTGCACGGAGGCAGGAGGTAGAGTCGAGCCTCTATAGGATCTGAAGAGGTGTGTGTGTGTGTGTGTGTGTGTGTGTGTGTGTGTGTGTGTGTGTGTGTGTGTGTGTGTGTGTGTGTATCTATAGCTGGGTTTGTGTAGGTGTGACCTTGGGAAGTGATGACCTCATCAACATCCCTGGCTGCAAAGCTAATCTGTTACATTCTGAAGGATGCTCCTACGATGGAGCCACCCATGAAGGTGACATTGGCGAGTGGGGCTGGTGGCGTGGAAACACAGCCCTCGGCGACGAGGCACGCACAAACACATTCAAATGAGGATGCATGTGAGTACTGTACGCATATTAGTCGTTTGACACAAAGATTCATGCACACTGTCATGATGAAGCACTGTACATGACACTTTATGTAAAACCCCTTTTTGGTTTACATCAGCTGATCACCAGGATGCCAGCAACAGGTGTTGCAGCATGATGGTGGTGAAAAGGTCAGACTGCTTTCTCTAATCTGACCCTAAATAATGCCGGATTTCTGCTCTGTAGCCAACACATGAAACACATGTTCTACCTTTATTTTTCCAGGAAATGTTGGACTTAACTTTTCATTCATATACAGTTGTTTTACTCATACATGCTGCACAGCAGCCAGCAGGTAAGGGGTATAGGCCTTAAGAGTAAAGAGTTTTTCCACCCTCAGAGCTGTTGCTGCCCTGGATCAACTGTGAGTTACCAGTGGAGCTGATCAGTGAAGAGCAACAGAAGACAGACGGGTGAGCAAAATGAGTGGGAAGCAGAGCATACGTGCTCAGCCCATGTCCCATTGCATGAGTTTTAGAAGCAGTGGTACACACACGACAAACAGTTACGTGACATTGGTTGAGTTTAGACCATTGATCCTGATTTATTCAATTATCTGTTTTGTTCTATATGTTTACATGCTAAATGAAAAAGACTAAAGTTCAATTTGAATATGGGACCTTTATGGCGAATGCACGCACACAGGTACACGTCCACGCGCTTACGCACTGGTCCTACCCTGATCTTGAGCATCACATTATGAGTCTGACAACCATGAGTCTGCCTGATGAAGGTTGAAGTATCATCTGCCTTCATAACATCTGCATTCTGCAAGAGCTAAAACAGTATATGGAATCGACAAATAACAAACCCTGACAAATAAATGATTCATAATTATGGATCATTTAAAATGGCATACGTTGGGGATATTCGAGGACAGCACAAACGCAGAAACTAGTTATAAAAATGTATTTTGATATGTTTATTTGGCCATTAACAATGTATCTGTGGCACTCTATAGTGAGTTCATAGTGACCTTATACTTTTAAAGATTAGTATCGTTGTGAAATTCCTCCACCATTCCTAAAGTGTCATATTTTGTCTCAGATCTTTGCATTGTGTTTCGTCGTTTATTACCATAATTATATGCAGAGACTGCTGTTGTTTTGCGTTAGTGATCGGAGCCTGCCTGTTGTGAGCATGTAGTGCGGCCGACTGGTCTGTGTGTTCACTTCAACTGTGTTTCTCTCAGACTCGGAGGAAAGCATGAGTGGACAGTTTCAAGCTCCCCTCTCGCTGAATTGATTCTACTATGGGTCCTCCAGAAACACGGCGCTGAAACACGGGTGAGCTGAACTTTTAACTATTTCTTAAGTGTACCCTTTTTGACACTTCAATCAAAACACTTTCAAAGAATGTGAGTTTAAAATGTTAGAATACAATTGGTGATGCCGCTACAACGTACCCATTTGCTGGTAACACCTACTTTTCCGGAAATGCACGTTTCTAGCTCCCCTCTGTACCCAAAGATGGTATATTCCACAATTTATTCCAGGGAAAGACTGACAGTTTTTTGGGTCATGAAGCAGCTGTTCAAGTCAGTGGTTCGCCCTCCCTCCGCAAGAATAAGGAATTAGTACATTTCAAATTAGATAACGGCAAACGCTGGTGCAAGAAGAGAAAAAAAAGTATGACATTGTGTCCGTGGCACAAAATAAAGCATTTAAACATGACCAAAAAATATTTTCTAATGCTAAACAAAAACCTTAAATGATCACAGTTCATTTTCAACACATTAATATGAACAATGTTATGTGTGTTGTTTATATATTTTTGCAGTTGTAAACAAGTAGAGCAAATTCCTTTTAAAATTCTTGTGATATTAACGATTGAGAGCTTAGATCACCCTCACGCACGCACACACACACACACACACACACACACACACACACACACACACACACACACACACACACACGTACACACACTGTGGCAGACCTACAGTAGAAAGTGGAGTTGAACAATGGCGGAATTACAGTTGACCCCTCTTCAATAAATCCAGTCAACGTTAGGCTGTGCCTCGGCAATCCATCAGCCTCCTATATAGGTTTAAATTAGAGTTTTCATTTTGGCTCTGTAATAAAGGAAGACAATTCAAAGATCTATCCGGACTTCGCTACTCAACCTGGTTGTTATACATTTCATGATCGATTTACATATCACACCGCCTTTTAGATTTGTGCATAGATTAATGTAAACGCATGCGTCCATTTGTGCATTCACCTTAATACTGCCGTGTGTTTATGAGGAGTGACTGAATTTGTACATAGTGCTTCATGCTTGTACTCCTGATTGTTTTTGTGCATGTGTGTGCGCATGCAACGTGGGTCAAGCCCCTTGGAAACAGCAGCAGAGGTCCTCTGCTTTTAAGTGGATTAAAACTCCAGCACAATCCCCAGGGCCAGCAGGCATTGGACAGACTGGGTGTAGTTTAGATGAGGATTTAAGACTGATTATCTCTCATGCTGCCTTTGTTTTTGCTGCTACTGTTGCGTATATATGGGTAATACTGTACAGTGTATGGACATTTCTATCATGTACATACAGTATTAGCACTTATTAGACAGGTATTAGTAGTTTTGAATCTTTTGCTTAGTATCAGCCCAGCTCCACTTTGAACATCAGATGTTACCAACTTTGTCGTGCTGCCGCAGTGGAAAGATTCCTCAGCTCTGAATGTATACCTGCAGAGTGTTTATGTTTAGTCTGCTGTCATGCAGCCTGTCTTATCTACGCTATAATATGTGAGCTCCTGTTATGGTTTCCCCAAACCCTAGTGTGTTACTCCCATACTTCTTGCAATGTGTCAGCACCAATTAACCAGGTCAATATTTCTGTGCTCCAGTTGTTGCAACTCTGACTCTGACACTGATTCCACTTGTGATTTTGATCTCTCATTTTACAAAGATCTTTTGGTGCCTAACTGTATATGAGCCAGTGTGCTTCTGTCTTTAACTGCCTATTGTCTTGTATAAATAAAAAGGTTTTACAAATTCATTTTCTGATTTAAAGCCAAGAGATCAGAGATCATTATTTAATATCTTAAATATATGGGTTAACATACCATAATGAGGATTAATGGTCACTTTTCCAAAATGTAATACTGTATATCTCACATTTAATGTTTGTGTTGAGCAATATTTAGTTGTGAATTCAGTGGTTGTTTTTCTTTTTGTGACCCCACATGATCTTCATAACCTCTATAATCTTCTTAGGATTTATGAGGCTTGGAATCAATGAAACAAATTAAATTAAACTTTTTTTTCCTTCCACACATGTCGGGACAGAGGGATAGCTGTTGTTATATTAAGTGAGCATCACTAGGTTTTCAAAGGTAATGACAATAACAGTATATAAGTGAAGTCACATACTCTATAGACTTAATGCTTTGGGTGTGGCTCTGGCTTCTGAAAAGACATTATCTGCTCTCTCTCACCCTCCCTCCCTGTCACTGCCCACTGTATACAACCCAATGAAGCAGATATGCTATACAATTAATGTCTAAGGAAGTAATGACAGTCAAACAGTGGTGCTCCCAGCCAACAAGATATGTATTTGGCATACAGAAGGTGTTGTCTCTATACTTTGTTTTCCACTGAATTTTGTTTTAGACACTAATGCATTGTTTGTTTCTTTCTAGCATAAAAAAACCCCAGTCTGCAACTAAAGTGAATTAGTTTGGCCATACTCTATGTTTTAATTTGGTTCAAATATTGTTGTGCATATTACAAAAAAATATATATTCTATATGTGTTGCTAAATGCTAGTTTGCACTGATGTGTGTCTGTCGATATTTTTTTCAAGAAAACGTAACATAAAAAACAAGACAATCAAGTATAAAGACTAAATATAACAATCATTTATAAAATTCCAAACAGTAAGGGCAGAGACATGGTTCACGCAAGTACTTCAGACAGTCCTCAAAGACTCAGGGCCCATTCAGGCAAAAATAAGCAATCAGGCCATTTGCCGCAGGGTTGTGCGGTGGTGTGGGAGTGTCATTAAACAGCCCATTTGTGTGACATCCTGTTGTGTTCTTTAACCCCCCCCCAAATGTAACACAAGTAGTCTTTCTATTTCACAACTACTGGATTCCGCCATCTCGACATTTCCGACCGCACATGAAGGCAGCTTCATTTCACGGAGAAAGAGATAAAAGAAAAGAGACGAGCGAGACAGATTGACTGTGCTTTGTTGTTTGGCAAACATTCAGCTGTTACGCAAACTCCTGGATAGTTCAGTGCGTGTGTTTCATGTTTTAAAACTTTCTTGTGGCAGAGATAGAGGCAGTGATGTTTCCTGTTTCCTGTACGGGACTCTAACACCGCCTCAAAAAACACTGACGAGTCTGATCGACGGTTAAATGATTGGCCACCGCAGCGTGACATCGGGTTGCGTTTCTCCAAAAGTTGAGTCGGTCTAAATTTTTCGTCGCAGGCCGCTGTGTTTTTATGCGTGTCCCCCCTGCGGAAAACCCCACTGCAGCCTAAACGCACTACCCCCATTCAAAATGAATGGAAAGACCTGCATGCGTTTTTGCTGTGCCGTCTGACGGCAGATGCAAGCTGTGTGAATGCCGACGTCAGGCACTGCCAAGTGGCAACTGCCGGAGCCATTGGGAGATGCTTACTTTGAGTTTTATTTTGGCTCTTCAGAAACCTTTGGGTGATGTCATGGAGACTGTGTCTATATTTTATACAGTCTATGGGAGGAACGTGTACTTTCAAAATAAAACATAGATGGTGGAATGTGTGTTTGCATGAAGATTTTGCCAGTTAGCTTGACTAGCTGCTGCCAACTTGTATAGAAAGAAAGCACCTTAAGCATCAATTGCGACAAATGTTGGATAAGTTTAGTCAGGTTTTGGATAAGCTTTAGTTTTCTCTTCAGATTGGGATAAAAAGTAAGATGTTTTCCAGTTGTTGTTGACCGTATTGTAGTGGAGTGTAGAATTATAATCGTTGCACAATGCAGCTTATGTACAAAATACAATTATAATTGCAGCAATCCATAAAGCCATTTTCCCCCACACTTACAGTCTGATAAAGCATCACTTTATGACGCCCCCAAAGAAGCTGATTGGACAGACCCTAAACCTGACCCTCACCCCAAATATGACGATTAATTTCTCTTTCAGCTATTGTCACACCGCAACCATTCAAGTGAAATCAACGCCATTTACTTGTTGGACCCATATTATTTCTCTGGTTGGATAAAAAACTAATTACAGTTGTTATATTGTAACCTAAATAACATGTTCCAACAATGTGTACCATTTATCTGAGGTAGTTGGTGGCAACATTGTCTCAAACATGACTGCTGCTACTTTCAGTCACTTTGTCTGCTAGTCTATGTCTGACCAAAGAATTGAGCAAATAGAAATTCCCTCCATTGTTATTTCTGTGGCCACTTGTTGAGTTTTTTGTAGTCCTTTGTGAATGATTTATTCCATTGTTCTAGATTTGTCCATCTTCCACATTTTGGCTTGGCACATCAAGCTTGTCTTTGCAAACTTTTCAGCCTTTTCAAGAATTATGTTGCCAGTAAAGCATCGTCCTCCTCAGACGATCATTTTGACCAAACTCTCCTTCTTGCTCACGACACATCTGGTTTCTTAGGACACTTGTGGTTGCCTAGGAATGATGTTGGTTTTTACATGGTGATGACATCACCCTACCCCCGATCCTCAGGGCTGCCACGGCTCTAGAAAAGCAGGTTTAAGTGGCCGGAACAGGGTCAATTTAAATGTCTGACTGCGAACCAGTTTTCTGCAATGAAAATGTTAAAAATTTTGTTCAGAAACCTTTTCCAACGCCGGTCCCTAGTCAGTGGAAAAGCCTCAGGGGTGAAATGGGATCAGGCCCCACAGAACCCCACTGTCAGAACCCCACTGTCTGTGTGTGTGTGTGTGTGTGTGTGTGTGTGTGTGTGTGTGTGTGTGTGTGTGTGTGTGTGTGTGTGGTAGATGCATGTATACTTGCATGTACATGTGTGCATGTCTGCATGAGAGTGTGTATGTCAGTATATGTGTATGACTTTGTGTGTGGGTGTGGATGAAAGTGCATCTGCAGTGCGTGTGCAGTGTGTGTGTGTGTGTGTGTGTGTGTGTGTGTGTGTGTGTGTGTGTGTGTGTGTGTGTATGTGTATGTGTGTCTACTCCCGCCAGCCTTTAATGGGGATCATGTGTGGAGTCAGCACCGCAGACACACAAAAACATGCTAACCCCCACCCCCCATGCACGGTCCGCATTAACACGCATGTGCACGCACGCACACACACACACACACACACACACACACAGACACACACGCACACTGCACATGCACTTTCATCCACACCCACACACAAATTCATGCACACAAACATGCACACAAATACACACACAGAGTGTGCCTCAGTCAGCGAGTTAAGAACAACTCTTAGGGGAGGTAAAGCACCATTTTGTGTGTGTGTGTGTGTATGTGTTTGTGTGTGTGTGCGCAGCAGAACACACACTCTGTTTCAGAAGGATGGGGGTTTGGGGTGGGGGGGGGGTGTAAGGAAGGCGGAGGGGGGGGGGAGGGAACGAGAAGAAGGAGGGGGGGTGAAGAGAGAAAGGAGAAAGATATGGGCAGTGAGCACAGGCAAAAGGATGGAAGGTGTGTGTGTGTGTGTGTGTGTGTGTGTGTGTGTGTGTGTGTGTGTGTGTGTGTGTGTGTGCCTACGCAGACAAGCGGGGAAAGAGAAGGAAAGCGAGAAGAGAGGGAGAGAAAGCAGAAGATCGACATGGAGGATAGAGTGAATGGCTGAGAATAAGAGAAAGAAAGAAAGAAGTTGAGGGGCCCTGCACAGGGGGGAGAGGAGGCCCTGTAGTTTTAGCCGAGGGGCGAGACAGTCAACAACACATGTATCCAAACGTTCAGATAAACCTCTTCATCCAGGACAATAGGAAAGAGCTACAGCAGTGAAGCTCACAAACCTGCTCTGCATGTTTGTAACTGCCACAGCTTTATCCTTTGTCATTACTGTTCATTTCTGATGTTGTGAATGTGTTACGTGTTGACCCCTGGAAGAATCAGTGTTGCCCTTGTGATACCTGATGGGGATCTAAATCAGGGGTTTGTTCAATGCACACTTTCTGAAGACAGAAAATGATAGTGGTCCAGATAAAATCAATGTTCAAAACAGTGTAGAAAGACAGAAGAACAATCTCTAAGTATTGATCAAGCAGGTATGAACATTGAACTGCAAACACAGCTTTATTAATCAAAAACTCTCGAACACTTCACTTTTTCTGTTGACTTTATTATTATCTCTACATCATCAGTTTGGTGAGCTCCCTAATAATCTAGTTACCTAATAGTATGTTACCATTTAGATTTTAGCCTTAGATTTGAGTTCATTGATTTAAAAGATTACTGCACTAATTTAGCATTGCATTTCTATTGTCTTACAATGGACAGTTTTTTTTAAATTATTAAAATCGATCTAGCAGAACCAGAGATATTTTTTTATGCCATGCATTGTTCTTCCTTGTCAAAACCTACATTGCCTAAATTACCCACAATGCAACTCCACTGACAGTACAGTCTGGTAAGCTCACTTCTTTCTAACTCCCCACCATCAGAATCTTTTCATTTTCAGGCTTGTAGTCTCCATCCCCAACCGACACTGCCTCAAGTGACATCAGTTGAGGCAATTTATCAGATTTCGGAGGAACAAAAGGATTCATACAACTTTTTTTCACATAGGCAGTAGTACTCCCCAACACCTGTAAACAGGCTTTGTGTAAAATTGGTGGAGTCTCTCTAAGCTTTACATTTAGCAGCACTAATCTGTTTTTGTCCACAACAAGCTGATCTTCGCATACATGCATTTTACATAACGGCCTTGTAAAGCTGAAACAGTTGCCTATCTACACATCTAGCAGACATGGAGCTAAATTATTAGCATGTAGCATCAGCATGTAGCATTAATTTAGAGTAGTGTTCCTGTCCACCGGACTAATGTAAGCCCAACATTCAATCTCATTTTAGCTCTGCTTTGGTCTCCACCAACTCTTGAGGAAAATATCAGGCTTTTTAGTGGCTAAATCTTCCATTATGTTCACCTGCTAGTCACTGACTTTGTCTGCAGTTTGGTGCTGGGCAGGTAGCATAGGCTATCAGAACAGTTTATCAGAACGTTTTTGCTGAAAACAGCTGCCTGCTGCTGCTGTAAAAAAACACTGATGCCGTGAGTATGAACCAAAACTGTAAAAACAAAACAATGAGGTAAAAAAACGCTTCATCTAGCTAAGGGGAACTGCAGTGTCAGGTGATAAGAAACATTGAAACTTGATAAAAATATTCAGTTGGTTCATTTTCAGATTCTGGGTCCATTTTTGGCTAATTCTACGACTAGGTGTGGTGTGTGTTCTCAAATCCAATCAAGGACGCATTTTGAATTACAACTCTGATTCATTTCCTCTCATAGGAACAGCAGCTGAGGCTCATGGGTATTGTAGTGTTTAGAGCTATAATAAACATGACTTCTTCGAACTGATGGCCATAACATAAACCTACTGTCAAGTCTTTCGAACATGGAGGATGTCATGTTGCAGATGGAAACGTTGCAGTGAGGAAAAATACTTCCATAGCCAACAGCACTTCCCAATTTGTAACTTTGTTATTGTTTATTAGGTGAATAGATATAAGTTATAGATATAAGTTATGACATTCACAAGGCATTCACAAAATAGCACCAAATCCATCAACACACGTTTACAGTAGCAGTTGTTCAAATACTAAGAGCTGTTACTGGACTGTGAACAGCAACATGGCCATGGTCACTTGAGAACACACCGTTCTCCATCTCAGAAGGTGACAGAAAAACAGCATCTGAAATTACTCTACTAGTTGAAAGAAAATAACATCTGTAGACTGTCTGCGCAGCCAATTATACCACCGCACAGTCATGTTTGTGTCTCTGATAAAAAAAAAAAATAGAAAAAAAGGTCTTGTAACTGTTCAAACGTTTCCAAGAGGACACGCAATCTGGATCCAATTTGACATCCAAGTCAACATATGTTTCTGTCGCAAGCTTTCAGGTCAAATGTAAATAAAAGACTGTGAGCACTTTATATTGTGAATTCTTCACACAAAAGTTGTATATGTAGTCAGAGAAAACACTAGCTTTGTTTTCAACCAAATTTTCATCTGCAATATAGAAATAAGCTACATTTAAAAGAATATAAAAATCCCCATGTCAACACTGTTACTGTTAGAAATTCCAGTCCTTTGTTGGTATAAAGTAGCTAAACATGATCTGATTACGATAAACACTTTATTTTGGCATGTAAACATTCCAGTCCTTTCACTTTTCGTTTTGGTCGTTTCAGTTGGACACTGACACTTTTTTTCATTTGGACAGCTACGGGATAAATTGAGCAGAGATTGTATTGAAATTTGAACGGTTGAAGTGAATAGGGGAGAGTTCACAGGAAACAACAGAATCAGGAAAATAAAAGGCACAAACAATAGTTACATACATGTCAAAAGCAGTTTTTCCAATTGAACTTTATAACTTTTTATTCAGCGCAGCAGGGTACATAAGGTGCATGTTAACAACTTAACTCCCCATTTATGAGGTACGGGCGCAAGATCAAGATTACATTATTCCTGGTGGTGTCAGCACACCGTCACTACAGTTGGTGATATGAGGACATTATTATGTCCCATTTCAGAAGCCAATCGCTTTTACATTTCGATCAAACAAGGTACAACATTTTATTGTTAGTGAGCTTACGAGATGCAGGTAGGCAAGCCAGGATAGCTGTGTCCCCCTGCTTCCTCTCTTTATGTTAAGCTAAGCTAATTGCCTGCAGGCTCTAGCTCCATACTTGACACACAGACATGAGAGGGGTAACAATCTTTCAATCTTCTCTTGTAACACTCTTCAAGAGTGCGAATAAGCATATTTCCCGAAACGTTGAATTACTCCTTTAATTCCAGAGGAAGTAAACATAAACAGAGGTAAATGGCCTTGGTTTTCCGAACTCAGATGAGTTTAAAAAAAGGCCCTGAACAAGGTGTAAGGTCATGAACTCACATATTACTATGTCAGAGGCTTACTGTGTGTGTGTGTGTGTGTGTGTGTGTGTGTGTGTGTGTGTGTGTGTGTGTGTGTGTGTGTTTATATGTCAGTCCCTAAAGGCATGTCGCTGTCAACCCTGGGAACTTATGTGTCTGACTGTAAGTCCACAGTCCTGCCCTGTCAGAAATAGGCCGTGTTAGGTTAGAAAATGTTTCATAAGCTCAGACTGACCTCTTTCTTCTCTGCTTCTCCCTCTCTGACCCCCCCCCCCTCCCCCCCCCCCCCCCTTTCTCCTGGTACCGCTGTCTCCCTCTCACTTAAACATTAAAACAGTCGATACACAAATAGTATCCTATACTTTTACCTGAAAAGTCTACTTTTCATACTATTTTCTCTATGCTGCGCCATATCCCAACCTCTTCTACAACTCCCTCTTTTTTCATGTTTAATCTCTCAGAAAAGTCTCCGTTCTCATTAATATTTCCTGCATTCTGCTTTCTGATAGCTTTGTGTTCCAAGAGTAATATCCTCCCTGCTAAACTGACTGAGGGAGGTGACTGAAATACTTGAACGTATATGACACCACTGTGTGTATTTGTAAAAAATGAATGTGCACATCTGTATGTGCAGGTGTGTGCACAAAAGTGTGTGAGTCTCTGTCCATGCGTGCAGTTGCCGGTCTGCATGTGCTTGCGCGTGTGTGAGCATGTAATTGCATGCATGTGTCTCCGTGTTTGTCTCCTTCTACCATTTGACTGCCATCTGAATCTGTGGCACGTACAGCAGGGCTAGGAAACAGCAGATCGACAGACAGGAGGGAGAAAAAAAGGAACAGGAGCGGTGAGAAGGAGTGAAGAAGTAGAGAAGAGAACAAGTGAGGTTGTGGAGGAGGAAGAGGAGGAAGAGGAAGAGGGAGCGGGGGGGGGGAGTGATGAGGACAGAGAGCAGAGGAAGAAAGACCGGCAGAGAGAGAGACGGTGAGCATGAGAGAGTTAGACAAATAGAGATACAGAAAGAGGGAGACAGGCTAGGAGAAGGGAGGGGGGCATCAGCATACAGAGGCAGTCTGTGGTCTTCCAAGCAGCAGCAGCAGCAGCAGCAGCAGCAGTAAAAATAGGGGAGAAGAAAAACAACGATGGCTTGAGAGATTAAATTCCTGTTGGAATAGGAAGTGCAGAGAGAGGGAAGGGCACAGACTAGGGGAGGCAATGGGAGCACTGGGTGCTGCCTGGGTAAAGGTGCTGGGTTTAGTACTTATTGTTTAAAGGGAAAATCCATACTAAAATACTCTGACACCGTCAAGAAGAACAGTTGGTGATGATGGACAGTAGCTTGGGTATCAAAGCTACTATGGACCTTGGAAACATAAGAAAGATATACTTAAAGGGTCAGTTCACCCAAACTCTAAAAAAGAAACAACATGTTTCTCTCTATATTTGGATGACTCTAGCTATGAGTCATCCAAATGTTGTACCACCACCAATAGTTAGCTTCTGTCAGTGATCAATGTTTTGCACCAATATTCAAGACGTCCATTGTAGAAGATGCAGGAATATTTTTTTTTATAGTTTTCCCATAGACTGTATATAAAGATGGACAACACATCTCCACTTCCTCCCTCTGTACAAAAATTAAGCCAAAATATCCTGGATACGGGTGCTGCCATTTGGAGCCGGTGACGTCATTTGGAGCTAGAGTCGGCACAGTAGCAATCGGGGTTGGAGCCGCGGTATCGAGGTCCCGCCCATACACCCGCTGGACTCATTCGCGAGTCAATCACAGCTGTCAATCATGACGTTATGTATAGCATAAAAACTAATAAAACTAATTAAAACCAAACTTATCTGAAAAATGAACACTTGAACATACATCAGTGTAAGAAGAGCCTACAATGGTTGGGATAAATGTATTTGACGTGTACTTTCACATTACACACTAACATGGAGGGGGCGGGGTTTATGCGATTGAGAATTTTTGGCTTCACTTTTGGGAAGTTGTCATGTCGTCCATCTTTATAAACAGTATTTTTTTTTTCTCATCTGAGGGTCAAAGGACAGAGGGTGTTGTATGCTGCACAGATTGTAAAACCCCTTGAGGCAAATTTATGATTTGTGATGCGGGGCTATATAAATAAAACTGACTTGACTCGAGTACAGTCAGAGAAAATCAACATAAACTTCCTATCCAAGCCCTCAGCATTATCTTGTGACCATGTTTTGACCTCCAGGTTGGGCAACTCTGAAATACCTTATCTATTGACACTTAACACACTAATAACAAAAAACTGTCAAAAGTTTCTGGATGGATTTCAAATGTGCCTCGCTACATGGAGAATATTCATTTTAATTTACTTTGAGCTGGTTAGATAATGATTCCCCCAAATGTCCACACTGTTCTTACATCTTCTCATTTTCCGTAACAATGGTTTGGAATTTTGATTTACATTGATATGACACAAAGAAAATCTTTATACTTTAATTTATTAACCCCTAACTTACAAGAAGAAAGACTTTTCTTTTTTCTTTTTTTTTTTTTTACAAAAGAATACAGATGGGGAGAAGGAAGGAAGGAAGTGCTGGAACAGGTCCCACATCTCTCTTAGAAGCCAATGATCTCTGATAGAGAAATTCCGACAAACTGACTGATTGGCGCTGCAAAAGATGCCATTCAATTAGAGATGAACATGTGAATGGAATACTTCTGAGAGGGATCTGGAGTGATGAAAAATACAGGTTTGGCATGATTGAGCTCAAACCTGTTTGGGGATTGCTCATGTGTGCCTTTGTGTAAATGTGTATATATATATATATATGTGTGTGTGTGTGTGTGTGTGTGTGTGTGTGTGTGTGTGTGTGTGTGTGTGTGTGTGTGTGTGCACTCTCCCTGATAGGATAGGGGCTTCGTTATGGTAATTACAGCTTTGCTATGTAAATAAGCCTGTCATAGAGGAGAGAGACACACCCACCTCTTTTTCAGACCCAATTAACCTAACTCCCCTGGAATTTACATACCTAACAATCTACAGCACACACACACACACACACACACACACACTATTGCATGCACACTTGTATACACTTTATTAAAGTGCAAATATGCCTTTCCATGCATTCATACATGCCCCAAACTTTCTCTTTCTAAACACTAGGCAGCGCAGTGTGGATGTGTGTGAAACTTGAGTCCTTTTGTGCGTATTCAATCCAGGTTAAGATGGTAGATACAGCTAGCCAGGTGATATCTGAATGCATAAGGCATCTCCCCGGGCTAACTGGCTGCTGGAGCTGTGGTGAGCAGCATCTATCATCTGAGGCCGCTGATGAATGTCTGTCCTGAGTGGCTCTGTGGCATAGTGAGGGGAAATGAGTCATGGTGGAAGGAGAAGGGAGGAGGAGTAGGGGGGGAAGATGAAGGAGAGGGGCACACGGGAAAGGATAAAGTAAAGAGGTAGAGGATGAGAGAGAAGAGAAAGGAGTGGGAGAGAGGCTGATAGAACATGAATTCAGAATAGTCAATAAGACCGTGTAAGAATGGAAGGATGGAGATCCATTTGGAAGAAAAGTAGAGGAAAAGTGAAGGTGCAGAAGGAGAGGAGGAGAAAGGTAAGAAGAAGAAGAAGAAGAAGAAGAAGAAGAAGAAGAAGAAGAAGAAGAAGAAGAAGAAGAAGAAGAAGAAGAAAGAACAGAGAGAGGAGTGTGAGGGTGGAGAAGCATGAACATAATTCAGGAGACAAGAAGAAGGAGAACGAAAATGGAAGAAGAAGTGAAAAGGGGGAGGAGAACGAGAGAAAGAGACAGAGTCAAAGATGAAGGATGTGGGTGCATGGGGAAGAACAGAGGGAGATAGTGGCGAGAAGGCAGGAAAGTGGGTCAGAGGAGAGGACGACGATGTGGAAGAGAAGGAAGAAGAGAGTGATGAGGCGAGATGGAGAGAGAGATACCAGAGGGAGACGCAAGAGAAGGGTCATAATGGAAGTTTGGAGGGCAGCGTTGCCAGGTTGCTGATAACCAAATAATAAACCAAATAAATCTCCAGAGTTAGCAAAGAATATGGATCTGTGCCAAAGGTTTGCTCCATGGTTCAGGACACACTATAGAATTGTATTATAAACCATAGCTAAGAAAACAGTTTGACACCTAAACCACATGGAAGTTGTTGAGGTTGTGAGTATCTCAGCAGAAATGTGATTGCATTATTTAGGGCAGATCCAGGCTCAGTTAATATAACTGTAATACATTATTGACAGAGGACAATGTCCATAGAATAATCAGGCTACTTCTAAATCAGTTTCATGCAATTTCACTATTATGGGGGGAAAACTGAAACTATAACCAGGTTGTCATGATGCAAATTTTAACCAAATTTCCAGACAATTGGCAAAAGAATATGCAAACAAATGTGTGTTTATATATTAGGAATTGGTTCATTGAGACAAACAGCTTGTGTCTCTTCAGTTGGGTGCCATTAAACCATTGCAGAGCAAGAGGGCACAACGAGATTGGTGACAAACCTCAAATGGTGGAAAACATGATGGCTATATGGCATTTATGTTTGTTTTAATGTAGGCCTATTCATTTCTTTCAGGTTTTTTCATGCGTAAATTGAAGATACAAATAAAAAGAGGCAGATTGGGTGTCGCGGTGGCTCAGTGGTTAGCACTGTTACCTCACAGAAAATCCGCCTGGAACGGTGATCTTACCAGGTTTGATCCCTGGTCTGGGTGGGTCATTTCTGTGTGGATTTTGCATGTTCTCCCCTTGTCCGTGTGCAAAACATGTATGTTAGGACCAACTCCAGTCTTTTAGGGTTAGGGTAGACGTTCCACTTCCAGGATTACTCTGTTGCCGCCGGAAATTCTGCCAGATGTCAGTCTTTTCAGCCAGATGTCCGTTACCTTCCGCTTCATTTGTGTTGGAATTTTAAACTCTGGTTGATTTATGAGGACTATGGTTAACTGCTCCTCAGATCTCTGCAGGGTAAATCCAGACAGCTAGCTAGACTATCTGTCCAATCTGAGTTTTCTGTTGCACGACTACGACAACTTTTGAACGTACACGTTCCACCAAAACAAGTTCCTTCCTGGGGCTATTTTGCAGCGGCACCGTGGCTCTGTCCGGCGCTTAGCGCCGCCCATGACAATTGTGATTGGTTTACAGAAATGCCAATAGTGGCCGATTAGCTCAGTTGGTAGAGCAAGCGCACATATGTAGAGGTTTATTCCTCGATGCAGAAGGTCCAGGATTTGAATCCGACCTGTGATGGTTTTCCTGCATGTCTTCCCCCCTCTCTCTCCTCTTTCACATCTTAGCTTTCCTATCCAATAAAGGCAGAAATGCCCCCCCCCCAAAAAAAAATAGAAATGCCAATAAACCACAGCACGTTTTTAAACTCCGGTGGATTTATGAGGACTATGGTTAACTGCTCCTCAGATCTCTGCAGGGTAAATCCAGACAGCTAGCTAGACTATCTGTCCAATCAGAGTTTTCTACTAAAACAACTTTTGAACGTACACGTTCCACCAAAACAAGTTCCTTCCCGGGGCTATTTTGCAGCGGCACCGTGGCTCTGTTGATTCCATCCTGGAATGCTGTGTGGACTAGCCAGACCCTCCTCCGCTGTGGAGGAGGGTCTGGCAAAGTGAGACTGGAGTTGGTTCCCATGCTGCTCCTTGCTCCTATGTAGGCCTATAGCATGGGTTAAATGCAGATGATGAATTTGGTTTCTCTGTGAATGACAATAAAGGCACATTTAACATTGTACATTTACAATTTTTTTGAATTATCTATCGTACATAGTACAATGGGTTATCGTACAAATACAGTAATTACGTGCAACTGACAATAACACTGTTAGAAGGTGGTGTGCTTAGATGAAGGTAGGATGGAAACATGGATGGACAGGAATGAAGCACAATACAAAATACTAACAACCTTATCTGCTCATTTGCATTTGATAAAACAGAGAGAAGGAGAAAGTACACAGTGATGCTGCTTGTGTTTATTCTGTGCAAAGGAGGAAGAGCAGTGTTCCCGGGATCATTGGGTTCTTGGATCAATACTGGTGCTATGATGAGACAGTGATAGAGTTTGTGGTCTAGAGCTCAAAAGATACCTACACCATCACTTTCTTCCATTCTCCTTCTCTCTGGGAGTACGTCCACACTACTCTGTTCACACTATGCCGACATTTTTACACCCAAAAATGTAACTTGTTTGAAAGTAGTCTCCAGAGTGGGTTCATTTGAAAATGCCAGCATCAAATTTTAGAGTGTATAGGGAAAACAGAACTTTTGGGAAATGATGGCATAAGCCTATTCTAACCCTCTAGCCCTCTCTGGGATCACTCGTTTTGAATGTACATATTTTGTCAGACAACTTTGCCATCATTAAATTGTCATTTGATCAACAGCCAGAGGCACAAAATGTACTTTTCACCTGGTTAACAGGTGGCTTTTATTAGCCGCAATCAATTACTATTGTATGCACATTCAGTTTTCTAAAAAAAAATACGTTTTATTCAGACAAAGAAGAGGAAGTTTAACAATTTACATTTATTGTTTTGGCATTTCAGTGGGGACATTAAAACATTAATTATGAAAATGGACGCGTGTTGTTTTCGCATGTAAAGAACAGTCTAAATGTAGCCGGTTTAGTGTGGACGTAGTCTAAAACACAAATATTAAAAGATTAAAAAGCAATGCACAGCCAGACCAGTCATTGCTGATTATTCTCTATTATATGTGTGTGCATAAGCATGTAATTCTACAAGTAATTCCACATGCAATAGCTATGACTGGAACAAAGAAAATGCCAGAAGGAAGAGAACATTTTAAGGCGTTTTTTTTTTTTGTGTCTTGCTTTGCATTTGTGTGAGATTAAGAGTTTAAGTACAATTCAATGTTATAAACATATACAGTATCACTTGTAAAACAACATTAGTCTAACTCTTTTGTATCTTTCAGTACATATTTGTTGCTATCCATTATTAGTTCACCAAGGTACATTCTTGCCATTTACTATATTACTCCTCTATTCTTTTATATCATGTTGGCTCATCATGTTTGTATTCTCATGTTAAAAAAACAAGCCCTACCACACACATTAAGAAATGTATTTCTCTCTCTCTCTCTCTCTCTCTCTCTCTCTCTCTCTCTCACACACACACACACACACACAAATATACATGCGCTTGTCTCCACACATACACACACCAGCGTGTGCACAAACACACATGCACACAGACAGTCAGCTGTGCCCTTCCCACAGCTATAGCACGAAAACGGAACACACTGCCTGTCCCTGCCTTACACACATATACACACACACGTGCACACACAAACTCTGCAACTGCCCTCTACACTACACACTCTTAAAGGGACAGGACACAGACTTATACATCACTACCAAGAGCCAACCGCATACCTGAACACTAAATAAACATTTACAATAGCTTGATTAAAATGTTGTGTGACTGTGAACATAACGCTAGAAAACTATTTGAAAGGTAAACTAGAGCAAAGTGTCGTTTGTTGGAATAGTTTGGGAGTGGCTGACATATTGTGTTCATTTTTTAACACTGAGGTAACAAAGCAAGAACCTAAAATGTGATTGTATAAAAATGTAAGAGTTTACTACAAGAAACGTTTAACTAATAGCAACAATTTGTGTATGATGATTTCTAAGTGTTACATATTGTATGCCTTCATCGTTATGTTTATCAAATGGTCAGTTTGGGTGCTTACAGTTTGATTGAAATAAGTATACTGATGTACTACATTTTGAGAGTGACTTACACATGACCATAAAGATACTGTAATGTAACTGACCAACAGTCTGAATGAAATGTTCACATTTAAATTAGGTAAATGGTAGGACCTTAAAATTGAGACAATGAATGCTGCTCTAAATCTGCTTTTCGGTAAAGACGGAAAATTTTGGAGCCACAAAGGAAACTATAAAAACTGGATGTGGCAGCCTTAACAGAAGTTCCAAATGATTACAAGTCAATAAGGATGAACAATATGGACAAACATAGAAGTATTTTTGTATTGCATTAAAAAAAATGGTTTCCTATTTGCAGTAATATAATCAGGTAACTTGATAACCTCAGTCAGTGCTGTGCATGATCTGTAGGAGGGTCAGGGGTGAAAGAGGCACCTTTTATGTGTGTTGAGTAGGGGAAATGTTCAAATATGTCCTGAGGTCCTACTGTTGGACAGGTACTTGAGTTGAACACAGGGGCACTTCAGGGGGAATTTAGGCCAACCCAGGTGGGCATTTGGGCCAATCAAGTGCCTTTCTGGTGTGACATTAGGACAAATCATGGTATATACATATCATGGTTAAATAAAAGTTTCAAAATAGTAATAGCAATTAGTATTAGCATTTTGGTATTGTACGTGAACACAATGCAATGTAAGGCCTGAACTTAAAGGCCTTCAGAAGAGACCTTGAACTTGAGCGAAGTCGACAAAAACTGAGACACTGTGGCTTTAAGAAGCCCCCACCCTCTCACAACAGGGGGGGCGTGAGCTGAATCCAGGAACAGCGATTGAAAAAAAAAAAAGCTCCACCAGTGGACTGTTTCAAGTTACCCCCCGGCTGAAACCCTGCCTGATTTGTGGGCAATGTTGGGGATGTAGAAAAAAAGGAAACCGGAGCAAAGAGAGCGCAAGGGAGAGATAGGGAGACAACACTAACTGGGTAGCTATGGAGATAGTAGGTTTTCCTGGTAGCTTTCTTTGACAGGTGTCGAGTGGGATAAAATAAAGTATCAGAACATCCTCCAAGATGTACGGCAAGGGTAAAGGAGCTGTGGTCCCCTCCGATAGCCAAGCAAGAGAAAAGTAAGTAAATTATTGCACTGTCACAACAGAGATCCAGCCAAGAAGAGTGTGCTAGGTAGCTAAACTTGCTAACAGATGTGAGGCAGCTCAGTCACTTCAGCAGGAGCACGCCTGTTCAGCAAGCTCTTTTTATTAACATACAAGCTATAAAAGTGATGCTGTGATAGTTTGTTCGTTGTGTTTTCCACTTTTTGTGTCGTGGTGCCTCTTGCATCTTCCAACTACACAGGCATGGCTGCTAAGTTAGCCCATGCAGCTAGCTACACTGCCAGTTTCACTCGTGTCTTTTTTTTTGTTTCTTTCAAATTCAAAACAAAGACTGGCTGTTTTAGCGACCAAAGTTGCACCACTTCTACAAGGAGGGAGTGTTGCTGCACATGTTTCCAGTAATAATGCATAATGTGCACTCGGGGCTGAATTGCCTATGAGGAACATTGATGGGGATCCCACTTTAGTACCATCTCTTCCCTCGCCTCAGTGTGAGGAACAATGCATTTGGAGTGACGCTATGCATTGTAGCTAGCTGGCTTTTGTGTCGCCCCACGGAAGCAGTAGGTAAAAATAGAATACAGCTGTTTGGGGCTTTGTCACAAAATAGCACAGGAACGTGTTCTAGAATTGTTCCACAATGATACTCTGTCTCCGAACGCTGGCTACACTGTATCCATGTGTGTGTGCGCTCAGCGGAGACCCACTGCTACGATCTCCGAGCAAGGAGAGCTGCGCCTCATAACTTTTGTGGCCCGTACAGATTTTCTTCAGTCACCCCGAGTTGTGCGAATGAGTGCTGGAGATAAACTGCTTGTGATTTGCCGCCACCGCCTGCTGTAGGAGACCCAAATACAGGCTTTTCAGTGGCTGTTTTGTCAGGAAGCTTAGGTGGCGTTAGCTTGGGGAGCTCTAGCCCTCCAATCCCTTTGTCTGCACGCCACCGTCTCGATGTCTGTTGTTCGCTCAGGAGATGCATACCTCACGTTTACCAACAACTAAACGATCTGCAGGCGCTTCAAAATACTCTGGAATATGAATTCAACAAACTTCTATGTATCAATTCTGAAATAGAAGCCAGTATCTGCAGCGAACTTTCTTTGCTTAATAGTCACCGCAAACAAAGCCAACTAAGACCTGTACATGCTTTCATTAAACTTTGTTAGATGCAATTGTTTTAGAGCCATGTGCTGTGTTAATGGGCAATGGTAGTTCATATTGCACTACAGCTGAATAACCTAGAGGTGAATAAGTGGTAGGAGCCCACAGGTGAATGCTTATGGCTTTATTCCTCACAGCGGATGGGTTGAACACTACAAATGACTCTCTCACTCTCTGACTGGCTGGACCAGTCAGCAGATAAGGGAACTCGAGTGGGACAGAGTTGTCAGACTTGTGTATGTTTGGGTGAATATCTGCCAGCAGGCATCCCATTACCTTTAAACTCACAACTTAATTCGCTGTGTTGTGAACCCAAATTCTTTATTCTTTCTTTATGCATCGCTCTTCTAATGTCTTTCTTCATCTGCCTCCCAACTCTCACTTCCCATCTTTTGCTGCTCCTCAAAGTCCTCATCCCTCGCTTCAGCGTTGAATTATTGAGACAGACTGAAGCAGCTGCTCTCAGCTTTGCGTCAGAGTTGAGAGAGACAGAAGAGAAAGAAAGAGACAGAAGAGAGGGAGATATGGTGGGCAGACTCATCCATGTTTAAAGAGGGGGTTTTGTCGTGAGCCTCAGGCAGGATGTCAGGTGTGCCGATGGTGTACATCAGGGAGTTTTCTCACTTTATGGGAGTAAGCGTATGCACGCACTGATGTCCCATCTCAGGATGTAAGTGGGAATGGCGGGGAGGGAGGTCAGGAGTTCACCTCGCGTAGTGTAATGGTGGAAGAAAATCTAGTTTCAGCTTGAGAGAGGATGGGGAAAATGCAGAAATCAAAAGCCAGTAGAGTGTGATTCCAGCTATATGGTGTAAAACGTTGGTGTCACCAGGTCATATAACCTTAAAAACTAGGGTGTAAGGGTTTCTGGAGCTACCATTCAGATTTTTTTACCTTGCCTTTTGAATATAATTTCCCATTCTGGCTGTCAAAAAACGACTACTGCTTTTCTTCTATTTTCCTCTCCATCCCAACTTGACTATTCCTCTGATCCCTGTACCACCTATTATTTCTTCTTCTATAGAAATGGGTCATGCCCCCTCTTATATTCCAGTCAAAACTTCTTTCTCCTCTGCCTTTACTCCACTATCCTACAGCTGCTCCCTCTTCTTACTCCCCCCCTCCTCCTCAAACTTCTCTTCCTTTTCTATGAGCTGGCTTCTGATCTTTAATAATGCAGTAGGCCAGGTGCACGCACACGCAGCCCCTTTTGCAACCCACACAAAAACACACACACATACACACACACACACACACACACACACACACACACACACACACACACACCACACATAAAAATTTCATAGAAGGCCTCTTGGGGGGGGGATCTACAGTGTGATCCTCGTATCCCCAGACGTAAGACCAATTCCTTAACCATTCCCTTCTCGTCAAACTCTTTTAGAAAGCCGCACATGTGTTAAGCAAGCCAGTAAACCTGCAGTGAACAGGGAGATGCAAACAGTATCAATATTTGAAGCACGTGCTGTGTCTTAACGCATCCTGTGAGCTTTTGCCAGGCATTTCAGAACTGTCAAAATCAGTATAGATGCTGGGATTAACATGTGTTAAAGTGTGATCAGTAGACCGCAAAGTGCAGAGTTAAAATATTTTGTGTGTGTGGCTCAATACTAGACTGACTTGCAAGTGGCAGTGCCTTACACTCTACACCAGCGGTCACAGAGAGCTTTGTGACCTACAAATTGCTAGGAGCCTCAGAAAGTGGTCAGATTCCCTTGGCTAAAGTGGTGGTGTATGTGTGTTTAGCCTCGTAAGAGCATTGGCCATTTGTACAACAACCAATCTGTCCCACTGTCTGTGTTGAATAAGTAAGGCGGTGCAGCCAGGATATTATTGCTGTTAGATATTTGTGCAGTATTGTAGATGCAATACATTGAATAATATTAACCAGTGTGAAGCACTCCGGGAAGTTTAGAATTCAAGGCCACTTTTGCTTTGTTTGTTCATCTGGATGTCTGCCTGCTCATGTATGTTTTCTTATCTTGGTGACAATCTGCAGGAGGGGAAGCTCAGCCATTTATTACCTTCCGTGCAGGATGGCCTGCTGTACACACACACACATGCAGTGCCCATTGAAACTACTATCACTTTATACAGGAGGGGTCACTAAACGCATGTTCAACCTGCAGTTGACCCGTTCATAGTACAACACGTCACACTTTAAAATGTGGTCAGCATCATTTGGCGAGACTCATGGCTGCGACTGTGGTCCTACGTATGTTACAGATAAACTATAGAATTACAAAGTATTGAATTACATAAGTGCCAAGCAGAGTTTCAGTTTCTGTTCTCTCTGGCTGCTCTGTCTCTCTTGCACTCTTTCCAACAAGTGGTGGTATCACTTGAATGACATTCAAATGTCAATAACTTTAAAGGAAATTCCTATGCTATCCATAATGTAAAGCCATTTTAACAAGGGCTGTCCAACCTATGCTCAGTAGGGTTGGGTTTCGTTTGGTTTTTTTCCGATACCGGTGCTAAAACGATACTTAAAACGGTGCCGATACTTTAAAAGAGCACAAAATTACAGTCTGCGACATTAAAGAATGGCTTGTTTATTGCTAAGACCATGTGGTCAAAATGTAATGATTTATTAAAAATGTAATAACAATAACTTTGTTACTTCACCAGTACATTGCTGTTAAAATGACAAAAACAACCACTGAATGGGAAAAGGGTATGTTCCAATAACTTTGAATGCACCACGAGGCTTACTAGTTTCAAGAAAATGCACCGTCTGTGTTTTTCCGACAACTGCAGCTGCGCACTGTTACGTCCCGATGTTGGAATCCTCTACAGTGAAATACAGTCTCCCCTTACGCCGTTTAGCAGTTTAGCATTTTAACTGTATTTAAGCCAGTTACTAGCTAACGGTAGGCAAACGTAAACGTTTCCTGCCACATGTAGTGTTAATGAGCGTCCCGTGCAGCGATGCTTCTGTTGCCTCTGACGTCCATTTCGGAGCATCAGAGAGAAGCGCAGGCATTTAAGTGGCACCGAAAATGAGGCACCGAAATTCGTGTTGCTATTCAGTCCGGTAGATACAGGTCGTTTTGGCACCAATGCCATATTAGCACCGGGTTTAAGTACCCAACCCTAATGCTCAGCCCAGGTCCCGAGGACCCGATCAACCACTGAGTCAGTAGAGTCAGAAAAGGGGTTTACTGTATATGGACTGCTGACGAGCACTCATAATGACCATGTAGTGTATGTAGTCCAGGCATGGCTGTTTCAATGTCCGTGTTATATAGACAAGGTTGGTGAGAAAGTAGGGAAAAAAAATATAATCACGATTATTTCGGTCAATATTGAAATCACGATAATTTTAACAAGATTACTCGTTGACTTCTGGAAAGATGTTGCAATTATTGAACTTAAACAGTGGAAAAAGTTATAAATTGTGAAATTTGCCTTATTACTTTTCCTTTTTAGACTTTATTTTTTCATTCAGAACACGAGAAAATAAGAGTTTACTTGCAAAACATAATGCGCTAAATAATTGTTTTTCTCAATTATTCTGTTTTTGTGATCATTGGGAGCCAAAATCATAATCACAATTAAATTTTGATTAATCGCACAGCCCTATGAGAAAGTAGAGGTAGGCTGATGTAAACACTTCCATCTATAGTTGTCTGAATTATTAGCATTGTCCTACTTTATCATACCAAATGCCATTTATTGTGTGTGCTCATTAGTATGTGGAGTGCAGATTGCTTTGACATCCAAGCAGAACACGCTTGAATAATAACTTTGTTTCTTTCGGATTTAGATCTTTTGCCATGTTAAGAAAACACATTTAATTATACAATTCTTAAGAAGCAAGCATTTAAATCTGCCAGCTGCCACCCCTCCTCCTGTGATGACATTTAGAAAATGTTGCGTTGTTTCTATATGAAGGGCATGGTGTGATCATTGGTGACAATTGGCTCCATACTAAAGTTATTATATATTTGCCTATTCATATATTTAAGGGATTACATATTTTGCATACTAACAATGCATGTTTTACACATTTGCATACCATAGTAAGAACTGATCGGGAACAGATTGTATCTCCATTATAACACACTACAGCAATTGTTGCCATTTCTTTTGCTCCAATGCTCCCATGTGCTCACCTTGATTCAAGACATTTAGCAAAATGAATAACTAAATGAGTTAATTCTCGCCTTTACCCATACACAAAAATGTGCAGGGCTTTACTATCCCCCATGTGGACATTTACTTTGTTTATGGTTATTTTCATAGGGACACACTTAAGTGTAGACTATTAACTAAATAGACTAATGCCAATGCCATATATTATAGCATTTATAGCCTAAGATCATTTGCAACACTTGTTCCTAAATGGATATTCATAAAAAAATAAGCAATAAAGGTGCGTGTGAAAACATAAAACAATAAATAGAGAATACAAACTATAATAGAAGAACCATAAAAGTAGAGAAAATCCTCCAGGAAAGACATCTGATCGATAATGCCTAGTTATTCTTCAGAGACTTTAAAATGATCCAAGCTGTGATAGCGTTTATTTTCATTATCGATTAATCTGCCAATTTTATTTTCTGTTTTAATCTTTTGGTCAATGAAACATCAGAAAACTGTGAAAAATGTCTATCACAATATCCTCGAGCACAAGGTGACATCATTGAATGTCTTGCAGCAGTCCAAACCCCAAATTATTTACTAGTTTGGTATATTGTAAGACCAAGAAAAATTCTCACACTTGTGATCCTGCAGTCGTCATTTGTTTTGGCACATTTTCTTGAAACATTAAGTGATTAATCGGTTACCAAAGTAGTGAGACTGATTAATCGACCAATCCAGTTTGATTTCTGTGGTGTCACAAGTTCCTCTCATTCACTCCAAAGCGGTCTGTTCAAAGGAGACTTTTAGCAAAGAGGGTTTCGCCTTATAGTCCGTTTCGTTTGTACTTGGAAGTCGGAAAAGTTCGAAACACGCTCCCTGAACTCGGATTTCCGAGTTGGGAAGTCGGGACAACCTCCTAGTACCTCAAGCTCAAAATCCAACATGGCTGCCCCGTGCATCAACAGCAGTGAAAGCTGCTGTAACATACAGTTATTAGCAGTTCTGTCTTATTTGTGTCTCACAAATGACGCTTACCCACTGCTAGTACCAGCTCGACTCGACTCGGCCGGGGTGCCGTCCTACTTTTTCCATAGCAGATTTTGTACCGCCTCATGCGTGAGGCGAGCGTGGCTGGTCGTCATAGCGCCGCCGCAGGAAACTGCCGTGACCTAACGCAACACAGACACAGAACGTCGAAGGTGTGTTGTTTTTGATTCTCGGCACGTGACTGTTGCCGCAGCCAGAAGACACATTTTGTTTCAAAAGAAGCTGGAGGCAGCTAAAAAAAACACCGCTGGCTAAACTATTTTAAAATGGCGGGTTTGTTCAGGACACCCCCGCCTGTCCAGGCAATGATGACGCAGTGTTTGGTGAGGATTCTCTCCTACCAATCAGTGGTCTGCAGGTTTTCACGTCACCTTTTGGTATCAACTCAGCTCGCTTGGAACCTCGACGGAGGTGATACTAAAAACAATACCTGTTAGCTAGTACCAGGTACTTTTTTTTTTCCTAATGGAAAAACAAAAAGGCGAGTAGAGGTGAGTCGAGCAGGTACTATGTAATGGATAAACGCCATGAATCAGTCGTACACACAGTCCTGACCAACTTCTATCTGTGGACGTGTTAAGCTGTTTGTATGCACACAAAAACAGCGTAATGCGTTGTTATCAACTGGTATTGCTAATGGTGGCTAACCTGGCTAAAGCTACCCCACAATGAAAAATCAGACTTGTAAATGGAACGCATTTAACTCGGGTGTGACGTCATTCCCAGCTCCGAGTTCCGAGGTAAATGGAACGCACAATTATCACTGAGTATCATAGGAGCATGATGATGCAGAAATGTATAGATAAATTCTGATGTGGCGTATTCAGTACAGTTATTAAAATATACCCTATGTATTGTCTTTAGAACACGGTGATAACAGTGATACCTATCAGCTTCCTATCCAAAACTTTTCTTGTCCCACTACATATCATGTTACAAGACTTAATAGCACTAAATGTGCTGAAATAAACATAATCTTCATCCCACCATTTAACAACAAAAGCAAATGGGCTGTCAGTGGTTAAAAATGAACTGCACAACAGCCGTATTATCTCAAAACCATGTTTCATTGATCAGCTCGTTGACTAATGATGGGGACTATGACATTGAGCTACTGTCCTTCTCATTAGGACCTTATTGGCCTGTCGGAGGACTGTCTGCTCTGGCCACACAGGGCACTGTCATATCCACGCTGCTGGTCGATTGATAGTCCATTAACAGCCTATTAAACACGACTAAGTGAAGGCGTTAGGAGTACAATGTTGGGCCAATGGGGTTTCTCACTCCACAGCATGATTCTGGTGTCCGTTAATAGACCCTGGTGGATGGCTGTTATCAAGTGTGGCTGGCCTGTTTTATAATAATGATTACAACAAATTCCAGGCAAGAGCTTTTAAAATATAGTTGGAATTAGTGGGAATGCTCGTCGTGTGCAGCTATTTTTTCAGTATTTGGTGTTTTCGTTCAGATCATAATATTTTTATATATTATTACAGGTCAGCAGGTTTTTTTCAGCTTCTGCTATGATTTGACAACTGGATGCTTAGGGTTGGTAAGATGCCCATGGGCGGTAGTGGCTGCTGAGAAGATGTGGCCCTGTTTTCGATCGCAAGACGTTTTCCAGCAACCAAGGAACCTTTTGGGGAGGTACTCGAAGACTCTAGAAATTCACCTGCACCACAGGAACCTAGAGACATTTTTAATTATGGGGTCGTGGTTTCTACCCTCCCAAAAGTCCCTGCTCCTAAAGCAGTACTTTACGGCCGACCAGCAACTATCAAAGTGAAGGCAACAGTACTTAAGGTTGCTGACTGGTCAAACATAGGCTTCGAGGCAGCAACGACTTGTGTACAGCATTCATTTATACTGCAAGCAAACACCGGCTGTAGGGCTGGGTGATATGGAGAACATCAAATATCACGATATTTTTGACCATATACCTCGATATCGATACCGCAACGATATTGTAGTGTTGACTATTGGTGCTTTCACAAAATATTTACACAATGTGATTTTTGATAAATAATCATCAGTAATGTGGATATAATGACCGAGTGGGTAAAGGCAAATAATAGAACAGTTACAACAGTCTGGTAAGTTCAGAAAAGTACATCACTTTACTGTAATGCAGCCTTTAAAACCAGGAAAAGACAACACTTACGCCATATTACGATATCCAAAATATATATCCAGACGATATCTAGTCTCATATCACGATATCGATATAATATTGATGTATTGCCCAGCTCTAACCGGATGTTGCTAGTGTTAATATTAGGGAAGCTCTTAATGTCATTGACGTTTAAATTGCAGTTATGCAGCCGACGATATTGGACGATTTCTATATATTGAGCAACAAACCAGATAAAAGAAGTTAACAAGCGAGAAAAACAAAATGTAACCTTCCCTTGTATCTGCTAATAGTTTGAATAGGTTATGTGCTTAACCAGAAAAGAACTCCCTCATCCTGCCTACTGGAAACGGGCATCTTGACTTGTCACTCCTGCCCCCTCTGCATGTCTCTTTTCCAGCATCCATTCAAACATCATTGTCACACAACAGTAAATTTACAAGAACTGCGTGACTCTGTGTTATTTGAAGCAAAAACCACGAAGCCACTTTGTTTTTGTTTTTTTGTTGTTTTTTTTAAATCCAAAGTTGTTCTGTTAATACCTAGTCCTTGTTTTTTTTCAGATGTGGTAAAGATGCAAACACAAAAAAACTGAAATAACGTTTAGTCCCCGGAATAGTTCTCGACTATTAGCTCAAGGGGCTTAGAGTTAATGGGACAGTTTGGTTGAAAATAGTTTTTGTTGCTCTGCTTTTGGTTGTGAATAAAGTGGGCCGCCCGAATAAATCAAGTCTTTGTTGCAAGATAGGAAGGAAGGGTATGAGGCTGTCTTGCAAATAAAGGAGGCTGAATTTGGTCACTAACATTTTTTTTCCTTTGCATTTCAGGTTAGCATTATATGTGTACGAATACCTGCTACATGTGGGAGCACAGAAGTCCGCACAGACCTTCCTGTCTGAGGTAAGATGACATGCATGACTGTAACTAGTTTATGCCTTTTTGTGAAAATTGCTTATCTAGAGCTTGCGAGATGAGATAAAGAATTGATGAAAAATCTCCAGCCAGGAAATCAAACGCACGTCACATGGGCCTTGATGACTAATGAATGTGAAACAGCTTTCCTCATTATTCAAACTGTACATACCATAACCCAGCCATAGTGGACTTGTTTTGCCAGTGCAAACATGCTAAACATGATTACAGAGCATGAGGTGTTGCATCAATTTTCCAAAAGGAAATCCTGTAAAGTTACACCAGATCATGCTCCCTGTCATGGATAATCTTAGTGTAAGAACAACTGATGCAGTTGTCTGTGGACATTGTGTTTGTATACATTTCCTCCTAACAGCCCTTTTGGGTGTATACAGGCTAGTGGTGAATAGGTTTACGTCTTCCCTGGATCCAAAACACATTTCACATGTAAAAAAGGAACACAGAACAGAGCTATAACCGAAGGACGAGAGTCGAGAAGATGGAGATCGACGGAGCCAGAAAGATGCCTATGTTCACGTCCGAGGCCATTGACAGTTTGAGACTAACTGATTATATGTTCTTAACCCCTGGACCTGCAGACATAATCCTCCTCTCTAGTGGCCGCAAGTGACTCTTCTCTCCTCTCCTCTAGATTCGATGGGAGAAGAATATTACATTAGGGGAGCCTCCCGGATTCCTCCATTCATGGTGGTGGTAAGTGTCACTTTCAGTTTTTTTTTTCTTCCTTGTTTGATTTGATACAGTTAGCCTTTCCGTGTTATTTGCTTGACTGTGTAAACAGTTTTCATAGTACATGTCCTAAGCTGCCCCACACATACACACTCATTGATATTTAGGTTTGGGAACCAAAACTCAAATTAGACAAATGAATAATAATCCATTTTTTTTCTGTGTAATAAGCATGTGACCTGTTTTCACTCTGCCACTCAAAGATTCGGAGAAGAATCGTTAATAACCGGAATCTATAAGCAGAATCAAAATCTTTAAAATCCAAACGATGCCCAACCCTATTGATGGGGCTCTGCTGTCCATCCCGACCCTACGTAATTCATTACTGCCATGCGCACAAACACTAGCTTCATTTGAGCTTCCACGGTCTGAAGGGTCAGACCAGGGCCATAATTACATTTTGACTATATTAAACTTTTTATATAAACATACAGATATTCATGTACTTGATTTAATTGATGGTACTTGTCCCCAGTCATGATTTAAAAATGACTTCCATAGGTGGGAGGTCTAGCAGAGTCTCAGCCTTGGGGTTGACCAGACCCATCGAGGGCGTGACCCCTCCCTCCCCGTTTTCTCCCCTCTTCTCTCCTCCAGTTCTCTGTCCTTCACCTCCCATTCCTGAAACAATGGATCCAGATGGTTGGGAATGGACCCCCCCCATACTCCCTTCCCCCTCCTCACCCTCTCGTCACCCTTTGTGTGCCCCCAACCTCCCACTTTTCTCCTTTGTTCATGTGGGAGAGGGATTCTTAGCAGATTAACCCTTTGCATTCCATCTTCCTTTGTGTCATCTCTCCCTCCGCTGTCCCTCCCCCCTCCTGTCATTTCTGCCCCTGGCTAAGATTTGACCCCAAGGGCTCATGTCACCCATGGTTCACAGTCACTCAGTTTACAAGGAATCAGGATGAGAAAGTGAATCGCACCACACGTTTACAGGCAATACAATATGTTTTTTTTTACTGTAAAACCCACGTTTACATGCAGCAGTCTTTTCACTTGCTCCTTCCTCAGGAAGATTAAAGCACAGCTACAAAAACGGTGCCACTGGATTCAGAATAGATTCACTGTGTTGCTGAAGGACACTGTACTGAAATTAGAACTGTACATATTACAAAGGAACCAATATTTAAGAACCTATGGATTTAGAATTACAGACTTGTAAATATATTCTTAAATGGTCTTTTAAAAAGTTCAGTATCTAGTGTAACTTTTCACCTCAGGCGGTGGCTCTGCTGAGTCAGAAGAATGAACGGCAAGCTTATAGAGCACCATCAGCAATATGAGACCAAGGACATGTTTTAATAAAAAGAAAACGAAGGAACAGAATAATAATTTTGAAAGCATACAAGTCTGGATAAATCCATAGAATAGGTTTGTTTTCTTGTTCAATGAAGGACTTCAATCTAGGTGTAGGTTATTTCTTTACAAACAAATTATAATAAAATAAGTATAAAATTGTGTTGTCTTTTATCTGTGGGCAAACCATTCTCCTCCTCTTCTTCCTATCTCCTTGTTTAGGCTTGTAGTGAAAAAGGAGATACTTTTTTCGACTGGTTTCGAAGGATTAAGTCCAGTAGCCTCTAAGCATTTCTCCCTGTTGTGTCCTTGAGCAACACACTGACATCCTTATCATCTGTAGCTCAACCCATGCACTCTGTCCTCCTTGTGGAAGGAGGAAGTTCCAGGATACAACTTTTTTTTTTTTAGATAAAAATATTCCATAAATTCCAATTTATATGCTCAAACAACTCTCACTGGAGCTCAAGATGAGTACTGTAGTAAGCCTCCCAAATATGAAATATGAAGTGCAGAGGTGTAGGAAAAAAATCCAGGGTGTGGGATTCAACATATCTGTGTGCATCGCAGATTGTCAGGACGTGAAGTGGCTGCCTGATTAGTCCTTTTGTTAGCCATGCCGCTGTTTCACTCTGTTTATAGCACACTAAATCAATGCGCAAAGACTGATTCAATTAAGGCCTCTTAGACAGGTAGCACACGCGCAGTTAGCGTTGTTAGGAGCGTGCGTTTATTTTCCACTTACAGTGTTCTAATAGACTGAAATAAAAGCTGTTTATGTATATGTGTCAGCTCACAATGACGCCATATACCAGTCGCTGCTGGTAAAATAGGGTATTTTAGTGATTGAGTTTATCTGTACATTTATCCTTACTGTAACAGTTAAAGTTTAGGGTAATTACATTGTGTGTGTGTTTTGAGTGAGTGAGAGGTTGATTGAGGGGGCAACACTGGCATCATGTCCCTCTTATGCTCAAGTGTTTAAGAGGCAGTTTAAGAGCGCTAGGGAGATAGTGAGAGTGTGTGAATGGGTTATGAATAGCCGTTACACATTTGTTTGTATTGCTCTGTATGGTAACCTTTGACCCCCCCCCCTTCCCATTTCAGTGTATTCTGGGATTTGTATTGTGCGGCTCCAGACCGGAGGGAGACATGTGAGCACTCCAGTGAGGCAAAGGCCTTCCATGACTATGTAAGTGAAAAACTTTTTTTTTCTTCTCACTGAAAAACACTCACTCACTTGAGACACACATGCAAACACTGTAAATGTTTCTATAGTGACATCAAGTGTGTAAGGGGAATCTTGAAGTGGCACCTACAACAGCAGGTAGAGGATAGTGTGCACCTTAGGACATTTGGACAGGAGATATAATCATTAGCTGTCCTGGAGATGTTTCTCTAACGACTAAGAAATACTAAGGGCTGCAACTGATGATTGTTTGTCTTTTTGATCATTATTTTTTGTCTCTAAATTATAAGTAAGAAGTGAAAAATGCCAATCACAGTTTTCTAATACTGTATTCACACCATCATGTGAATTTGGTTTGTGTTACTCGCGCAAGTTTGATCGCTCGAGAAATATTTGAACTCGCGTAGATAAGAAAATGAAGCAAATGTTGCGCGTTTGCATTGTTTACCTGAAGGTAAAGAGTTGAAAGCAGTAATTCCTTATTTAAAAACTGAAACGGGAATATTTCGTGGTGTTTTTTTGTTTTGTTATACTAGAGTTCAGGTTTTTTTACATATAAATGAACATGTATACATGTCCGTTACATTTCAGCCCGTGTCAAACAAGTTCACACAATGCTGATTAAGCCTACCGCTGCCAGGGAAAGCTCACTGTACTTCTCAGTAGACGGGAGTTGTGTGACAACATTCCCGTGCTGGCACACCAGAAGAGTTGCTTTTTAGATCAACCAGCCGGAGTTGAAGGGGGAAGGAAGGGGGGGGGGGGGGGAGATCTGAATGTACAAAGTACAAAAGAGCTGTTAAACCTAGGGCTGTCAATCGATTAAAAAATGTAATCTAATTAATTACATACTCTGTGATTAATTAATCAAAATTATCGCATACATAATTAACGGTGCCTGAACCGATACTTTTTAAGAAGGTAAAAAAAGAAGAAAAAAAAGGGTACTAAACAACAGTTGGTGACATTAAAGAACGGCTTGTTTATTGCTAAGGCCATATGGTCAAAATTAAATGACTTAATAATAATGTGTAACAATAACTTATTTCACTAGTAAATTGCTGTAAACAACCACCAGATGGGAAAAGGACATTTACAATAACTTCAAATGCACCACGAGGCTGTAGTTTACCAGTTTCATTGAACGCATCGTCTGTGTTGTTTCTCCGACGGGAGCTGCAGATTGTTACATCCCGGTGTTGAATCCTCTACAGTAAAACACAGTCACACTTTACACCGTTTAGCATTAGCTGTCAGCATTGTAACCGTGTTTAATCCAGCTACTAGCTAGCGGTAGGCTAACGTTAGCTGCTGTTGAGTATAGTGTTAACTAGCGTCATGTGCAGCGGGGTTGGTGTTGCCGGTATCGTCTGTTTCAGAGCATCAGAGAGAAGCGCAGACATATCAGTGGCACCAGATTTCGGTAGCCAGGGTTGGCAGGAAGAAGATTTTTAGTAAGTTTAGTAAGTAAATGTTCCAATTAATGATCAAGGCAGAACATTCTTGTCTCCCTCTTTCATTTTACAGTCGAATGGTGGCTAGAACGGCGCCGGGTCAAACGTCAATATGGAATGGAATAATCTGCGTTATTTTTTTTCTCAGATTAATTAATCGAAATGAACGCGTTATTTTGACAGCCCTAGTTAAAACGTATAACCAGTGTAAGCTTTTCACAAGATATTTATTCAACTTTTCATTTATCTTTCCTTCTTTTTTATTACAACCTTTAGTCCCCCTGGCATGTTTATAATTCTAGATGCAAGTTGTAAGGTGTTGTAAACTTGTATAATTGTCTCTAATAAATAGGGAAAGATCTGAGAGACCATAGCGACAGAGAACCAGCTAGGAGTATGGCGGAAAATCCTAAGAGTAAGAAAAGCTACTGGATGCTCCGGATAAAAAAGAACCTCGAAGTTCAGAGGAAGGAGAGAAAAAAGAAAGAAAGAGAAAGAGAAAGAAAGTAATCGACTGCGAGATGCTGAGAAATCACCCTGCAGGCATGCGTCATCAGCACGCATCGACAGTGTTTGTGTAATTACTCTCACTGCTAGAGGGGGGGGGAGACAAAAGTTCGCACTCCAGCTTTAAAAAAATAACTGGCGATTAATCGACGAATTGTTTCAGTTATAGCAGGGAGATGTGTTGCATCAAACCAGGCGCTCCTTGTTTCAGAAGTTGCATCAATAAATGACAAGACAGAGTTACAAATCGAACGGTGAGAGAGATGGAAGTAAAGTGAAAGTAAAAACGTTGGACGATCGGCAAAAACAAAGGACAAAATGGCCCAATCCCAAAGTGCGGACTCACAGACACACTCACGGACTTCGGTGCGCGTTCTCGCGAAATTCGTAAGGGCTTAGGGTTGTCCCAGTGTCGAATTTCAAAGGGCGTGAGGGTTTGAGTACACACTTACCTTTCCGTGAGTCTGCATCGATGTAGACTTCACCCAAGGGAATTACGCACAGTTCAAAGCGTTGTGACCTTTACCGCGGAGACCATAGGGAAATACGGAAATTACAAAGGTAAACAACACCCTAGACGACAGCACGACACACGACCACGGAACACGGACCAACCTGTTGTCCAGCTTGTAAAACAAGAGTTTGAATTCCCAAACCGGCAAGTGTCAGCAACATCTTTTGTTATTAAACGTCGCCAAGGTAACATGTGATCTCGTGAAGTGCTGTCCCAATCCCATTTATACCTATCTGAGCCCATGTGGCCTCACACACTTAGCACCTGAGATCACTTAAGTCTGTGAGTCTTTAGTCCTTAGTCCTCAGGACTCACTCTGGGATTGGGCCATTGAGTCTGAATTAAGGAAGAGGAAATAAAATGTGTCGAACCCGGCTGATGGATTTCTTGAGTTTTGTATCATCAAATCACATTCTGTTGTGTGGAAGTTGTGCTGATTCAGAGACGATGAGGACATCGAAAAGGACATATCGTAGCTCCTTTGCATGCTTTTCTTTTCTCTTGTTGCACTGAACAGTATCACCTCAACTTTATCCAACCTCCTGAAACGTTATCACAAAGTACAATATGATGAAGCTATCAAGCCCACATAAGCCTCTGTAATGAGAGACTTCTACAGTTAATCATCATACCTGACAAGCTCTTATAGATGCAAGGGGATTAGAAATAGTTATGAAGTGGGAGGAGCCACTGGGGGTTTTCTCCACTCTGTATTCCCTTTTCTTGATAGTTCTTTTATTGGTGTCTTTCATGTTAATTTACTGAGAATCACAAGACTCTCCTGGATGACGTAACAAACAATTAGGTTTTATATTGTGCTGTGCACAAGTATAAAACTTGTTTAAGTTTTTGGAAATTATGTTTTAATCATCTGTTTGACATGGAGGACAGGCCTAAATACAACAATGCCCATGATCATTGGCCCCCACAAATTCAATAACGCTTTGGTGTTCCAGTTGGAAACAGAAAGTGGTGCCATATTTGCTGAATTTGTCCAGGAAAGACCCCATATCTAAAAGTAAACCAATTTAAGCTGCAGATTGTGTTTTCAGTTTTCTCAACAACAGAATCTTCAGCTTCCACCTGTGGTAAGGGGCTCACGTAACAGAATTGGATGTTTCTTACCAAAATATCATAGTAGAAATAGTCATAGTTACCTACTCTCTTTTATGTTCACAGGCTTGTACCTTTCGATTTATTATCAAAGGACCAGATATTTCTAAGCTTCGGAAGTGCTCTATTCAAAATTGTATAGAAAGGTAATGAATGGGACTCTTGCTTCCAGAACAAGGGGTGCCCAAAATGGCACCCACCACTTTGTATCTACATAGTTTCTCTAGGAATCTTGAAAAAAAAAAAAATCATAAACTCAATTCCTAGACCCAGTGTCTAAGGACTGAGGGTGTGATGTAAAGCCCCTTTAGGGACATTTGTGATTGAAATGACTTGAGTGTGAAAATCATAATTCTTGTATTGTTTATTCATAATTGTAGCCTTAATAATAGCCTTAAGTTCTCGTCGCACAGTTTTTTTTAGTTTTTTTTTTGCATGCGTGTCCTTGAGATTGAGATTATTTGATGCCTTTGGGTGCTTGAAAGAGGAATTTGTCTTCCCCCGTGTTTCTCTGCTTTTTGGGGTCAGAAGTCAGAGGTCCGGGTCAGCTATAAAATAGCCTTTCTGGAGTTTGTAGGGATTCAGTGTCTTGCCCAAGGACACTTCAGCGGGGTGTTGCTTTCTATCACAGATGCTCAGGTCCACGTATCTTGCAGGACTGGAGTCCCACTAATATCTGCTCCACCATGCTGCCTAATAGGGATGCAATGATTATAGATTTTGTTGGTACGATTATAGTCTGAAAAATAATCAGTTTCACGATTATTATGCATTAATAATTTCACTGCTAATGTATGAAATTACATGAACACTCTAGATTTTAATGTGTTATTTATTGCTGCCTTTTGAAACAGAAATAAGACAGTAACAGTTTTAAAAAAGGTTATATGATCAATCATCAACCTTTTTATTTAAATTAATTTGAAAAGATTAGAGACTAGAGGTGATTCAGTCACACCACAAACAAAGGCCAAGTTGGCAACAACAGCGCTGTCCTTAGGAAGAAGTTAGTCCTTTTTGGGCTAGAAACAGCCCTGCTAGCTGGTGTGCCTAAAAGTTGGAGGAGCTGCTAGACAAGATGCACCTGTCAAAGGGCGATGCACAGCATGTTGCCAAGGAATAAATGTGATGGAGAGATCTCTTTGCAGCCTTATGTCCCACAGGGGATGAAGAGGAGTAAGTAACGTTAAGTGGTAACGTCAGTGACATGTTTGAGCTGTTGTGGAGTTTTGCCTCATACGAATGTAATGCTATCGTCAGCTCGCTCCCTGTAAATGCAAACGTCGGCTTCTGACTCGTTAGCTGTTAACTGTAACGTTACCGTTAACATTGAACAGGCTAATGTTAGCTAACTGGTAACATTAACAAGCTTAACAACAATGTTAAAGCTATAGTGCGTAGTTTCTGTCGCCTCCATGAGGAATTCTAAGTAATGACAACAAAACTGCCGGCCATGATACAAGCCTTCAGTAATCGCGCAACCCCCCCACCCCTCCTCCAGTTGCTAGTAGCCAAGGACGGCACAGATTTTCTGCGTGCGAAAGTCGCCAGACAAAACTAGTTTCTGAACATTAGTTCTAACTTTGTAGTTGGCTAACTTTGTGTAACGTTAAAAAATTGCAGCAGGAAGTTATCCCAGCACGGAGAGTCACGGTCACTCTGACAGTCAGTACTCGCTGTGACCGGGCCGGCGTCTGATGTGCCGTGTGTGCGCAAACGCGAGCGTTTATGTTGTCAAGGAAGTTTAATAAGAACTGCTGCGCATAACTTCCAGTCAGTTAACACTCGGTGTAGCAGAGCCTTTACTATTAATTAACCGTGACGTTTTAAAGCGCGGTAATAGTGAAATCGGTCAACCGCTGCATCCCTACACCTAATAATAATGTAAATAAGTGTGTGGGGGGGGGTGGGGGAGAACTGTAACTGTATCCACTTGTGTGTAAATGTCACGTGTCGTGATTGACACAGTGCGTCTGTCTACAGCCTGTCCTCTCTGGTCAAGACAGTGTGGCATTTTGTGTGTGTGTGTGTGCGCTGTATAGTGTGGAGAGATAATGGAATAGAGTTCTAATCCGGTAATCCCAGCACTGGGCTGAGGCTAAGCCAGGGATTTATGTGTGTGTGCGTTTGGGTGGGTGGGTGTGTATTTTTGGACGGGGGGGGATCTTTGGCAACCACCCCATAGATGGGAGGGTGGAGGGGCTCACACACCCAGTGCCAGTTGTGTGTATGTGTGTAGCAGGGTGTGCTACATGGTTGCTCCCTGTCTGCTCCTAACAGTGATAAAGCGAAGGAGACGGGACCGGTTTAATTTTGGCTCCAGCCCCCTGAGGCTAGTCTCTGAGCAAGGGTCCTTTCTACTGGTTTCAAAAGAATGAGCCAGTTAGAGCCATCGGAAGAAAAAATATATATTTCGCCTTACCTCAAAAGAGTTATAGTCTTTTTGAGAATGTCTAGATTGCAAGCCAGCATTTAAGAGGTATTATCACAGTTCTCTCTGCTGGGTGCAAAGGTTTATGGTTACAGTCAAAGCTACTTTTCCCACAAGTCCTGACACTGGTTATAAAAGTAATGCAGTGTCTGTTGGACTGTTATCTAATAGAGTGACTTGGTAGCATGTTTACGGCAAGTGTGGGGTTTATGATTGCTTATAAGTACCTAGTTGCTTTAAGCATCTGATTCACCAAAGAGATATACAGGGTTTAGCATTTGAAAAGCAGATAGAGGGGCGCCTGGATAGCGGGCCCGGGTTCGGCTCCGACCTGCGGCCCTTTGCTGCATGTGGTTCCCCCTTTATTGTCTTCCTCTGTCCTGTCAAAAATGGAGGCCAAAAATGGCCAAAAAAAAAAAGAAAAGCAGATAGAGGCATGTTTTCCTTCATATACAGATTTTTAATTGATCTATTTATACAGGCTTTTAGTTGAGGCTTAAATAGCTTTAAAACATCTTAAATACAGAATCTATAAGTTTTTTTTCTGACAATTTCTTTGTGAGAGAGATATATATATATATATTGGTAGAAGTGATATTTCTACATGGCAAATAATTTACTAGTAAGTGTAGTAGAGTCATAGAAAACCAACAGTCATGACATGCATGCTGCTCATTCTGTGTAACTGAATCTGTAATTGAAATGGGCATGTTCAAAATAATAGCAGTGTTGTGTTCAATTAGTGAGGTGATTGATTTTGTGAAGAAACAGGTGTCAATTATGGCCCATATTTAAGGAAGGAAGGAAGTAAATGTTGTGCATGCTGGTTATAGTGCATTTCAGACTGAAATACTCAGCAAAATGGGTCATTCCAGACATTGCTCTGAGGAACAGCAGACTTTGATTAAAAAGTTGATTGGAGAGGGGAAAACATATAAAAAAAAGTGCAGAAAATTATAGGCTGCTCAGCCAAAATGATTTCAAATGCCTTGAAATGGCATCCAAAGTCTGAACGACGTGGGAAAAAACGGTCAACTACCATTCGAATGGATCGAAGAATAGCCAAAATGGCAAAGGCTCAACCAATGATCAGCTCCAGGAAAATCAAAGAAGACTTAAAGTCACCTGTGAGTACTGTTACGATCAGAAGAAGGCTATGTGAAGCAAAGCTATCAGCTAGAAGCCCCCGCAAAGTTCCATTGCTGAAAAAAAGACATGTACTGAATAGGTTGAAATTTGCCAAAGGACACATTGACTGGCCAAAGGAGAAATGGTACAACATTCTGTGGACTGATGAGAGCAAAATAGTTCTTTTTGGGTCTAGGGGCCGAAGACAGTTTGTCCGACGACCCCCATGCACTGAATTCAAGCCACAGTACACTGTGAAGACAGTAAAGCATGGTGGTGCAAAATTCATGTTATGGGATGTTTCTCATACTGTGGTGTTGGGCCTATTTATCGCGTACCAGGGATCATGGATCAGTTTCAATACATCAAAAAACTTGAAGAGGTCATGTTGCCTTATGCTGAAAAGGAAATGCCTTTTGAAATGGGTCTTTCAACAAGACAATGACCCAAAACACACCAGTAAGCGAGCAAAAATTGATGTTATGGAGTGGCCAGCCCAATCCCCAGACCTCAATCCCATAGAAAACTTGTGGGGTGACATCAAAAATGCTGTTTCTGAGGCAAAACCCAGTAACGCAGAGGAATTGTGGAATGTAGTTCAATCGTCCTGGGCTGGAATACCTGTTCACAGGTGCCAGAAGTTTGTCGACTCCCTGCAACACAGATGTGAAGCAGTTCTCAGAAATAATGGTTATGTAACTAAATATCCATATAGGATATTTAATTCATAGCTTTTCAAACTTCAAAAACAAAACATTCTGCAGTGCTCTAATACTAAATAAATTGGATACATAAAACTACAGCACTGAGCACATGGCACTTCCTGAATGTGCAAAACATAACAGAATATGTAAACAGAAATGTTGTTAGGCCTACATTAAATTGTAAACCAGAATAATCGATTCTGGCCCGGCCGATTATCGATGCAGCATCGTCCATGTCCACGATTCGATGCATCGATTATTTGATTAATTTCAGCACCTCTAATGAATATGCATCACTTCGCTATAAAGAGTCACAAGATACATTGTAAAGATACAGGTGTGTATGCAGTATTAAATCAGCACTGTCAACCTTCAGTTATGTTGTTGATACTTATTACTTGCTTCATTGTAGTCTACCTCTCTTTTTTTTATTTGCACTGTTGCTTTTCTTCTTTGGCTTTACACATCTGCCCATGTTTGTCACTTCTCTCTAGAGCTTAGATCGGGCCCAAAAAATCAAGCCCGACCCTACTCAAGCCCTTGCACGTTGTGTCCGAGCCCGGCCCGGCCCGACACATTAACTGTAAATATGAGCCTGATTTAAACCCAAACATTTTTTAATACGTGGGCCGTTATAACCGACGTTCTCAACTACAATTGCGAGTTGTTTGAACTACAGAAATCGGTTTTAGAATTATCTTAATGAATAATGTAACAAGGACGAAGCATGTAAACTGCGCTGTTTGTTTATTCAGAATGGAATGGATCCGAATGAAGAAACGTAAAAAAAAAAAAAAGAAAACTCGACCCTAGCTCCCTCAGCTGAAAAGTGTGGGTAACGGATCAAGGCAGCAACATAATCAAAGCCCTGGAACCATATAGGAGACTTTCTTGTCTCAATCACCTAATTAATACTGTCCTTCGCCATGGTCTGCATGCTGATGCACTGGCCGACAACAGTGCTGCAGATGGGGGAGACACAGTTTAGGATGTAGCACAGTTTACCTCACACTCAAGTCAGTGCAGGACATACACCCAGAGCTGTGCGAGAAGCTGGAGAGGCATAGCTTTCTCCCCACCGAATTAGGCTAATAAAGTAATGATTAAAAAAATACACAAATGATTGCTTTGCTGTTGGCTTCTCGACTCATTTTTAAGAAAAGACAAAAAAAAAAAAAAGAGAAATTAACGCTACCATAAAACTTATATTCATACGTTTACGTTCTAACTAGGGATGTCATGAGAACCGATACTACTGATACCTTCCGGTTATAAAATTACAAAACACAGACGATGCCCCTTTTCTTTTCTTTTTTTTTTAAGCACCGTAGGCACCGTTAGTGACGATGCCAGTGTTGGCAGCATCGGTGCGCTGCGCATCTTCCGGAACTGATGGGGCCAGTATACGCTTCAGAGTGTTCCAGTCGATACATTCAGAAGGAGGTCACGAAGAAGTGGCCGAAGTCACGTATTTCTACTTCCGGTACATGCAAGAGCCAATTCTACCCAACCTAAAAAACGGCATGGCCCTCTCTTTCCAATTTAGCTACAGCCCCCCTCTAATGGCTTCAAATAACTCACTGTTGTCGGCTACGGCCGCTGAACAGGCTACACGTTGTAAACCGCAGTTTGCCTGCTCCTCCGGTAACGTTAGCTGTTAGCAGGCTTAGCATGGCGGCATTAGCCACGGTTAGCCAGGACCAGTGTCAGGACTGGCAGTGTCTCAATTGTTTTTGCGCGTAACTAACTCGGGTACTCTAGCTATATCATTCAATGTGAGTACACTCATTTTGAAATTGGAATCTTAGAAGAAGAAAAAAAGATTTACCGTGGTATCGAAATCGGCATCGAGAATCGTGTTATTTTACTAGTATTGGCACCGACTACTGGATTTTTGGTATCGTGACACCCCTAGTTTTAACGCTGGGTTTTTACAGGCAGTTTTGCCACTCTTCTTCTAACTCTCCTTTCTCTCATTTGCATTTATGCAACTCCAGCCTGTTCACATCATGTTTCCTGCTGCTTGAGGACCCCCCCCCCCCCACACACACACACACACACACACACACACATCTGCATCTTTCCTCCCTCCCCCTCTTTCCCCACCTTTTTCCTCCCACCCTCTTTACTATATCTCTTACACTCTCTTTCGCTCAACACACCAGTCCGCCCCCTCTCGTCTCACTCGCCTTATCGCTCACTCCCTCTCTCCGACTCTCCTCCTTTTTTCCTATCTCTTTGCTGACCCCCCTCCTCCCTCCCTCCTTCACCACCACTACTACCTCTGTTCCTGAGAGAAGATTGATAGGCTAATCTAGCTGTTTACCCACAATGCCTAGTAGAGAGAGAGAGAGAGAGAGAGAGAGAGAGAGAGAGAGAGAGAGAGAGAGAGGGAGAGAGAGAGAGAGAGAGAGAGAGAGAGAGAGAGAGATGTAATTTTTAATTGGTATATTGGATTGGTCGGCATGATAACTGGTTCTGTCAAGGCATGTTTATTGTTTAATTGTTATCACTTTTTGTTGTTTGATTATTTTATTGTTATTGGTTTGTATTGTTAGTTTTGTGTTGTCTACAGATGCGTCTCATTTTAATTTTGTAATCAATGGCTGACAGGTGCAGCCTGAGCTAATTTGTCCAAGATGCTTCTGTCATATGTTGGGGGAATAAATAAAAAAAGACAGGGAGAGAATAGGCCTAGTTTTCTTTTATTTTAAAACTGTTGTCGTAAAATAATTATTCTTACATTTATTCAAACTTCACATTTCTTCCAACAAGACAATGCTTAATGACAGTGCAATATGTTAATTGTCGTTTATTTAAAGATCTTATCTGCTTTTCTAAATCTTTAGTACAAACAGTAGTACAAAGCACTGGAAACATCATTTTTAGTTTACCAGCTGTCTGTTATGCTGCAGATTTGGTTTACCAACCAGTCAGCTTTTTTAAATGTATCCTCAAAAAGCCATTAAAACCAACCCACATATTATCCAGCATTTTAAACAACCTGTGATGCATTTTCCCTAACATTACTTTAGGGCCGAAATGATATTCATTGCAGTTGAATTAAAAAAAAAAAAAAAATGTTTTCCCTAAAGACAGTTGCTTCTGCCTTAACCTCTGTTTCGCCTCTGCTCTGCCACCAGCAGAATCCGTAATGGAAAAAGTGAAAAGAGCTCCATTAGACTTAATAATTAGCTGTGTGATAAAGTTCGGAAACACTGCATTACACATGCTGTACAGCCTGATGTGTTACACATGTGAAGGCAGCTGTTTGTCCCTTTTGTGTTATTTTTAATATTTTTTTGGGGGGAACAGTGTGAGCCTGGGAGGTAATGTGAAACTGCAGTGGAAAGACAACACTACTCTTTAAAAAAACCACGCTGATACAACACATTGGATGATACTGACAGATATTAGTATTTTTGTAAATCTTGATTTTTGTTACTTAAACAACATAGTAACTTAAAAGCACTTGAATTGTTATTGAACAATTGCTATTGCTACCGAATGATGGCTGAGAAGTTCAATGCATTTGGCTCAGTGTGTGACTAACGTTCAGTGGACAGGGGAAATTGTGTACATGGTTCTATTCTTTCACTAAAAACCTGCAGTGGTAGTTTAAAGTATACTCTTATTTGGCACTCACACTTCCAGTTAGGGGTAGTGGAGCACCAGTGCAGATTTCTTTTTGCCACTTCACCTCCACACTAGGTAATTTGGACAGCTTTTAACATGACTAACCCCCAACGTGAACACAGAAACGGAGGTGGAGTGGACAGGGCGATGGTTTATGGTCCTGATGGGATTAAAGCGACACCAAAGCACTTTTCCTCTTCGGTCCCCCTACAGGTTGGAAGTGGAATTGTCCATTACCGCTGTCATTTGAACTACAGATCCACTACCCGATCTGGCAAACTTGCATAGTGCGGTTATAGCCGATAGAGGGCCGCAAAGCGAATGCAGAAGTGCCGTTCACCCTGTTACGAGTTGATGAACCACTGAAACGATTTTGGAAACATTATTTTAAGGTACATAAGTCTTTGGTGTTGCTTTAAGTGATAGTCTCCACATCACAAGATGATGCCGTCCAGGCAGCTGGCCTTGAAGTGAAAGTTTCATATGTATACAAATGGACTACCATTTTGTTTTATTAATGTGTTTATTAGAAGAAATGTATTATCAGCATATTGGCCAAAGTGTTGAAAATCTCTTATTGTAAGTTTAGTTGAAGCTATATTGTGGTTTCACAGTTCTCATTCTCCATATTCTTGTCTTTCGCCCTCTCTGCCTTCTCTCTGGAGTGTTGGCTAAGTGGATGTTGGGTCTGCAGCATGTATTAGTGCTGTCATCCGGCGTGTGTGCGCATGTGTATTTGTGTGTGTGTGCACGAGTCCCCCTGTCTGGTTCAGTACTGATGCTTTGGCAGCCGCTTTTAGGAAAGCACGTGTGTGTGTGTGTGTGTGTGTGTGTGTTTTGAGGACCAGCTGGGGTGTGTGTGTGTGTGTGTGTGTGAGCCGTATCCTGTTGCTCCAGAGCAAAACGCACTGTTTTGACTAGGCTGATAAATAAGCTACATCACCACAGTCAGCTATTTTTCCTTTTGTCTCCACACTCTCACTACTTCACCTCCCCCTCCTCCCTCTTTCTTTCCCTCTCTCTGTGCGCTAAGGACAGCAGGTCAAGGAGACAGTGATGAGGTACATATCAGTGTGAACCAGAATGTAGATTAGTACCCTCTCCAGGCAGGGACACAAATACACACACACACACACACACACACACACACACACACACACACACACACACACACACACACACACACACACACACACACACACACACACACACACACACACTGTCTCTTCCTACCTCTACCCTCTTTCCATCCAGTGTTTATGTCTCTGTCTTTATCCCTGTGAAAGGTATCAGGCGGAGGTCAATAATGTGTTGAGCACTATTGATCTGTCCGGTAGGTCCTATGGGTCTAAGAGAGGGAGAGGGAAATGGAGAGGGAGGGATCAATGCTATTCTGTATAGCCATCTACATACTGTACCAGCCAATCAGATCATTAGTCTTTTGTTCTCTGATAGATTGTTCGTCAACATTGTGGGTTTGTACCAAGGAGGAAAAGCAAACGCAACATGGTGTCCTCGCAGGGAGCCACAACTGTGGATTAACACGTCCAGAGTTAAAAATATTTTTGCCACAAACACACCAACGTGGCGCCACAGGGAGGTGGATAAAGTTCATTACACGGTGCTTTGGGTTGTCCAATTGAAGCTGAGTGAATGTTTACAGTATTTGTTTCTCAATTACTGGTTTGGTTATAAAATGTCACAAGTTCCCAGTCCAAGGTGACATCGTCAGGTGACTCTTGTTACGTCCGACCAAAAGATATTCCATTTACTAGCACTTTGCTGGTGTAGCTTTTCTTAAAGTCTTTTCACAAGTCTGTAGATCCCTAAATATTTTTTTTTTTTTTTAAAAGTGCTAAAGTTAGCAGTTCTCTATCCAACGATGAGCTATAGTTCAGGTCTGTAGTCCAGATATTGTATTATTGATAGCCAGGTAACATAAAAACTTACCTAATATTATTTTTGTGCAGCCGTGGCTCCGGGATGCTTTGACACCATGTTTGTACAGCGCTGCAACGGAAGGCCATTAAAATATAGTTTACAGTTTTAACAGTGTAAATATTCCTAGACATTTGAGAATATGTCCCATGGGTTTTGTTGAACTTTCCGCCAGCTTCAGTGAAAGAAACTTATTCTTCTACTTCCTGCTGCATGTCGGGCATTAAAGCCCTTTCAAGTTGTGCTGCCACCCGGCGCTTCCTCTGCACAGTCCTTAACATTTACAGACTCCTCTCCATACATTCAGCCTGAAAATGTAATTCACCTCAACTACAAAAATCTATGTTCATTATATCAACTAGTTAGTGCAGCACTGATGTTGGCTGTGGATTGTCTTTAAGAACTTGTTTCTTGAAGACGTTTCTTGCATGAAGGGACGCTCTACCTGTATGCTGTGCCTGCATCAGAAGCCATTGTTTACCGGCACCAATGTGAATAAGACAAATTCCGGTTGATTTATTTTCTTGGTGAATCAAGTTCTTCTGATTCAAGGAGGCAGTCTTGTCACAAGGTTTTCCGGCAGTCTGCCACTTCGGATTGTCGAGTTGAAATTGAAAGGTAGATATAGACAGTACTGTGGGTGCCACCACAAAAGCTAAAAAAAACACTGTTGGATCTTTTTTTGTATTTCCTCAGGCCAGTTGGTTTTAATAAAGACCGACTGCATACTAAATCTACCTCTGCTGGTGGCAACTGCGCTGTCTGAGGGCTTCCAGCTTGCTTTCAATCTGCAAATTGGGGAATGCACAAGCAGATAGTCATTCATTAATAGTCTACAACAATAATGTGACCAAGTGATTGATTGTGAACAGAACTCTCTACTTGTTAAAAAAAAAAAAGTCTTTCTTTTCCCCTATCTTTTTTTTTTTACTCACTATCTTCTCCATCTCTCTCTCTCTCTCTCTCTCTCTCTCTCTCTCTCTCTCTGTCTCTGTCTCTCTCTCTCTCTCTCTCTCTCTCTCTCTCGTCTCTGCTCTCTCTCTCTCTCTCTCTCTCTCTCTCTCTCTCTCCCTCCCCTGCATCTTCTTATTCTCTCTCTCTGCGCTCCTCGAGCGGGGGATGCCAGGGGGACAGAGTGCAGATAGGACCTGTCTCCATAGCAACAGCTTCTGCAAGCTGCTGACACCCTACTAGGGGGGCTGAGAAGAGGAGAGGTTGTGATGGGGAGGAATGGTACAAGGGTTGAGGCACAGGAAAGGTGTGTGTCTTGTTGTGCGCCAGTGCTGGGAAAATAAGTGATGGGGGTCACAGAGAGGAGAAAAGATGGAGAGAAAAGTGTGCAGAAGAAGAGATGAGAGGGAGGGTGGAGGAGAGAAAGAGGCAGCCGACCCGGCTTCTTCCCCAGGGACTCAGTGGCCTGCTCATGTTCACTAGCAGAATTAGCATAAAGATGGGGGGAGGTGTGTGTGTGTGTGTGTGTGTGTGTGTGTGTGTGTTTTTTTTGTTATGTGTGTGGGTTTTAGATAGTCAGGAGAAGAAGGGCAGTGAGTGTATTTGTGTACATGCGTGTAATTGGTAATATGTGTTTTTGTTCAAGCATACAGTGTATGCCACATAAATGTAGTGTGTTCGTTAGGTGTGTGCACTGGTGGAACTGTGTGTGTTTTTGTGAGAGCAACTCCCTCCCCTGGGTCTTAAACCCCCTCCCTGTTCTGGTCCTGTAGCCTGTCGTTCTCCCCTGTCTGCCTCTCTGTACTGAAGCGCTGCACATTATGAGCCTGTAATGCAACTCTTTGTGTGTGTGTGTCTCTTTGCGCGTTCATGTGCTTGCGTGCATTTGTGTTTGTTCCGGCGTGCTTATGTAAGCACTCTGAACACGCATCTCCATCTATGTGTGTTGACAAGAATACAGTTATATCATATTTAACTCCCAGGCTGAATCATTCACCCCTTTTCCTCTATCCTAGATTTTAATTTTCCATATTGTTTGGCTGATATGAAGGAGATTGAAAACCATAGTATCGTTGTTAGATGTGGTAACATGATTGGTAATAGTTGCTCTCATCAGGTTTAAGTGTAGTTGTTTTGCTTTTAAACATATTTTGCTCTCCAGACTTAAAACTAGGGATGTCCTGATGAAGTGTTTTTGGCCCTGATCCTGAGACAAGTCCTTACCGAACCTAATACGATATTTATATTAACCTAAATGTTTTTTAAATATGTATCCGACACATTGAAATAAAAGTAAGAGCCTTCCAAATTCCACCCACCTTATTTTTGGCCAGCTAAATCCAAACGCTGGTTAAAGCCCTGATTTAAAAAAAGCCAATCATCTTAAATTGTTGCTGCAAGTAGAAGAATGTGACTCTTGATTTTGATCACGTAGAGGGAAAAGGTAGGATTTGTGGAAACTTCAGAAAAACTTTATTTTAGCCGATACTGATCTATTTTAACAGCCATATACAATTCCTACAATCCTTAGCATCTAATTCTCCTTCATTTCAGAATCTGCATACACTTTGACTGAATAGTGATGTTGTTTGATCTAATAACTGTATTGTGTATTATGAATTCAAAGTTGAATCTATTTTAAACATGTCAGATGTATAGTTTTAAGTCATAAAATAGTCAATTTGATTTCTTTACTTTGAAAATGTTTTCAGTTATCGCTAAGCAGAAGTGAAGAAAAGAAACCTGAGCTCCAAACAGGAGCCCCCTATGTATTACCCCTATATAGCTGAGAAACACTACAAACTCAACTTATTTGCTGATGACTTGTTACTATATTTTTAAGTAGTGTAAATCCTTTGATCATATGCAACATTTAAACAATGATAATTTTAGATATGAGTATATAGATTAAATGTGTTCAAATGTAATCATACCAGAAATAAATATGCATAGATATTGTCTCTTTTTATTGAGAGAATGTTTCAGGAGAGGAAGACATGCAATTACTTACATATTACATTGTTACATTTATTGTTAATAAGTAATCTACAAAATACCTTAATAACATACCTTAAACAATGTACATTATAAGCTCACAAAAGCAGTAGAAAATAATGTATGTTGAAACTAAGCTAAATACATTTTGGATTACTTCAAAGTGAAACTAACCTAAATAAAATGAACCATAATTACCAACCAAAAACACCACCTACAGCCTCCAAAATGACATTTGTCTGTTTTGTTTGCATTTGATGCACTCGGCTGTACCTTTTTTTTATTTTTATTTTTTTTATTTTTATTTTTTTATAAACTGGCAAAACTGGTTAATATGTTTCCACAGTCCATGCCAAGGTGTCACTGTTCCATTAATTTGCATACAACAAAATGTTATATAAGTTATGTGGAAACGTGACATCTGAGTGGTTCTACTTCTGCTCTTTGTTAAATAACCAAATAATCAAACAGATTGTAGACCAGTCGTTTTTATATGAGATGGATCATAATAAATACTACATATAATGATACGACTCATTGCATACCTTGTAGATGAATAGGTTTTGACTTCAAGCAACAGCTCATGTTGGTCAGTAATGCAATACCCCCCAATACATAGTAGTGTGTATGATGGCATGGATCTCTTTACATCTTTGTGTCACTGAAACTTTATGAATGTTGGTGAGAATTCTCCTCGAAACGTTTGTCTTCACTTCTACCCTAGATCTCAGGAAGAGATGAGCTTCTCTTCTCCTCTCTACTGCAGAGATGAGGGAACAGTTTAAAGGTTTCAATAGAAGACACTTTTCTGAATTAACCATTAAACTTTAGATAAGAGAAGTGTGTGTGTGTGTGTGTGTGTGTGTGTGTGGGGGGGGTTGTTCTGATTGCAGGTGCAGACACTGCCCCCTTTAGTAATTTGGTGGCCAATGCATCGTGTACATAAATATTACTGTACAGCAGTTGGAGACAGACACACACTTAACACCACATTTAATCAGCGGGTTTGTGTGTTTCAGAGCGCAGCGGCAGCGCCCAGCCCCGTGATGGGCAACATGCCCCCGAACGACGCCATGCCAGGTGGTCCCATGCCCCCAGGCTTCTTCCAGGTATGACTTACCCTTTCTTGTCACTGTCCTGTTTACTCCTCAATCACCTCCAATAACACACATCTCTGTTGCTCTACCATTTATCCACCTGTCTCTCCCGAAACAAATTGTGTAAAGTAAAGACAATATTTGCATATTCTTTGAATTCCTTCTCCAGCACTACGTCCCTGTATCAAAGTACAGTATATTTCTTTAATTCAGTCATGTTTTTAAAAAAGTTTTTAAGAGCAATCTTTTTTTCAGTTTGTCCTGTAAAAACCGCTCTTTCTTCCCCAAAGCTATGCAGGGCATTTCAGACTTATTAAGTTATCTATTTACCTTTTTTAAACATACCCAAACATTTCCAAACCTACAGTTTAGCTGGAAAAATTTGATACATGGTCTTCAAGTTTGGATTTTGATCATCTCAAGTATCAATATAGGCCTCAAAAATCCAGTATCAGGCGGGGTCTAGTAATTAAGTCCTCGGCACTAAAATCAACATTCGAGTTTGATCAGATGACACCACGATTCCAACTCTCAATTCCCACATTTTTCGAAACATTGTTTATTCCACTCTCGATATTTACACCCACCAGAGTCTCTGATGCTCACACCGTTCATTTGTCTGTGGCTCGCTCTCGCTGGGCTGATGTTTGACCGATTCGTGATTCAACCATCCCGTATTCATCCACTCTCCACTCCTTCCATCTCCGTCTCTTGTCTCTGACCTGTCTCACCTCTGTGAAGGGAAAGGTTTTAGTGTGGGAGATGGCTGTCTGAATAGAATGAGACACCCATACATATATACTAATGCATACAGGCCTACGTGCACACATTTACAAACAAACAAACGCATACACACACATCCTCCTTGAGGTAGCGGTGTGATGGACAGCACTGGCATTTGGCAGGAGGCACAATAAGGTGGTGGAGAAGAGATCGGAGAGAAAGCGAGTGACACGATGGAGAGAGGGAAGGGGGAGATAGAGGGAGATGAAGAAGGGTGAGAAGACGAAGAGAGGGAAATGTGAAAGATCAGTGCCACCAGGATTGTAGCCCAGTGTTTGTTTCTGTGGCTACCTACCACTCCATTGTTTGCTTGCTGAGAGCAAGGCAATGTGCTGAGAGGATGGTGGTGGTGGTGAGGGGGGGGATTAGTGAGAGTCAACTGTGAATAAGCAAGTGAAGGGTGGGGAGGGGAGAGAGGGTGAGGAGAGACGCATGGAAGTGCTATTTATAACATTTGTGTGTGTCCTTACTGTAACGGAAAGCTTTGGTTGTTTGCTGCAAATATGGTTCATGCTCATAGTTGGGGAAGGGTATCATTTAAAATCTTTTCAATACTTCTGTTACAAAACAGAGTTATAGACCTAAACAATACCTTTTATTTTTTTTTTTTAAATACTCTGAGAAATATAAACATGTTGTTCTTTTCATTTAACAAAGAGGCTGCATGATCAAATGTTTAATGCTGTTGAAACACAAGCACCTGTACAGGAAGTTCTTCTGAATTTAAAGAAAAAAGTGTAAAAGTGGCTAAAACAGTTGTTTAAATCAAAATTGGTCTGATCAAACTGAGAGTGAAAAAGATTTTTGCTGCATTGTCTATTTGCATGATCAATTAATGTCCCCATGACCACTTACCAGAGCCCAAGGCGACGTCTTCAAACGTTCCGATCAAAAGTAAAACAAGTCAAGTAAAATAAAAAGCAATGAAGAGATGAAGGCGCTGACCGTGATAGGAGCGGAAATAAGACTGTTGCATAATGAGTTATTTATTAGGGGTCGTTAACCCCTTGTCTTTGGGTGAAAAGTCAGCAATATCACAGCAGTGTGTCAAAGACGCTCTGGGGTTGCTTTTGTCGATACCTTGTCATTCTGAAGTAGGCTCGCAATAAGTAGCCAAACAACTTTAACTTGTTTTTGACAGTATTGTCTTTGTGGTTTGAAGTTGCCACTAGTGGCTGTTCAGCTGCTTCCTGTCCTGTTGCAGTGAGCCTTTGGCAACACTGCCCCCATGTGGTTGAGAGGAAACCTGCACGTAGTCCTCTGACCTGAGGGCCCCAAGAATCATCTCGTTCACTGAGCCCCACATGTTGAAGCAATCCAGTGAAACAATTATTCTTGATACCGATTTTCTGTTCGCTTGTTTGGACTCAAAGGCAAATTAAAACTGTTTTCTTGTTGGGCTTTGACTTTTAATTCTGTGTTTTTTGTTAAGGAGTGCATTATCTAACTGAGAGCTTTAGCCATCTTGTTGCTCCCCTTCTTTCTCCTCAACCTGAAGACTCCTCGCTGAATCCCCCCCCTCTCGTCCTCTTCTTTCTTATGATTTTGGTCGGGTAATTCCTCCAGGTGTAAAGCCCACTTTTGGGCCCTCCCCTATCTGATATCGCTCTTCTTTCTTAAAGGGACCACCCGGCTCTCAGCAGTCCCCCCATGCACAGCCCCCCCCACACAACCCCAGCAACCCCATGATGGGACCCCATGGCCAGGTAAGATGCAAACTCTTTCTCTCAAACACCCCTCTCTCTTTCATTCCCTCTAAATCCCCCCCACCCCCCTCCTCGCCCACACACAAGCTCTTTTTCTTTCCATTCACGACTCGCACAATTTCTTCTTCCTCTCCTAACCTCGAGCCCCGTTAGTTTTAGTTTTGTTCTGGCTAACTCCTCGTAGATATCGGCCCCTCCGGTCCCCCTCAGCTCCTTTTTTTTTAATGAAAGCCAAGCATCCAAAGGCACCAGGGCCCGCTCCTCTCCAAGGCCCAGAACCGGCTGTCCCTGTGTGGGATGAATAATTCACTCCTTGCCCCACCCCCGGAGCAGCTTGTGGGGGGTTGCACACTTATCTGCTCTTCCACTCTTAACACACATACACAAACGCACACAGCATACTCCCCTCCGGTCTGCTTACTTGTTCTTGCACATGAATAAAACAGGGGACAGGCACTATGGAAGGGTCACATAAACACATGGGTACACATTGGTACCCCCACTTTCCACACATGTAGAGAGAGTTTTTAGTTACTCGAGCTTCCAACCAGATAAGAGCGTATTCAAAATATTCAGCCATAATAAACTTTCATTCTCAGTCAGCGTGGGTTTCAACACTTGTCCAGAACAGTAGCTACCGATGCCACTGTGAAGGTAAAGCTAGCCTTTGCCCATTAACTGTGGCAGCCCGGCTCTTCATTCTTGTGGTTTCTGGTTTCTTTCTTGTGTGCGAGAGTGTGGACATGCTTCCTCTAAGGCTTTTGGACGGTTTTGTTGGCCTGAGGTGTCTCTTAACTATACCGGCAGACCACAGGCCGACTCATCTTACACCACAGTGAGAGCAGGCAGGCTGTGCAGGGAGCTGTGTGAGCGCTGTCTTTGCACACACACACACACACACACACACACACACACACACACACACACACACATGCTTCGGATGTGTGTATAAGCAGGCATTGTTAAAAATCCTAAAACACTGACTCGCTTATGTTTCTAGGCGGATGTGTTGATGATCGTCATCCACACATCTCCAACCACACTGTGTCCATCTGTGTGTCCTCAGTGCTACGCCTGTTTGAGTGCTGTTGGATTTATCAATAATGAAAATGTTGTTTTCTCTGTGTTCCCTCTTTTCCCTACTTTTCCCACCCTCAACCCCCCTTTTTTCCCCTCTTTCCTCCATTTCTCACCGCAGCCCTTCATGTCACCACGGTATCCAGGTGGGCCGCGTCCCGCACTCCGAATGCCAAATCAGGTAGCAGTTTTTTTTTTTAGTCATTCTTTTTAGTCGCCTTTTCTTTTTTGGAAGTTGGAATATGTGTTGCCAATGTGAATGTAAGTCAGTATTTTAATCAGTTTCCATGTCTGGTCTTTCTTCAGCCTCCGGGGGGAATCCCTGGATCTCAGCCTCTCTTGCCAAACAGTTTGGACCCGACAAGACCGCAAGGTAATGATGGGAACGTTGTCATAGTTGAAATTCTGAGAAGGGGTTCCATATTCCATATGAAATGTGTTTATTTTGTGTAGTAGATGTAGTCTATGATAGATTATGACTCTGCTATGGATGTAACTTATGATTATTTGCATTATTGATTAATCCTGAAACTATACAATTACTTGACATTACATTACATGTCATTTAGCGGCCGCTTTTATCCAAAGCGACTTACAATTGCTATACATGTCAGAGGACGTCTCTGGAGCAACTAGGGGTTAAGTGTTGATGTATTGCAGTGGGAACCCAGGTCTCCCACACCAAAGGCATGTGTCATATCCACTGCGCCATCACCACCCCTAATTACGCCATAAGATGTCAGAAAATAACGGGTAACAGCAGGTCTTGAAAAGCATTCATTCCAGTTTCCTTCAAAACAGACAGTACGGACAATAATGTGATTATGAATGCACTTGGCAAATCATTCTAGGCCTCATTCCTACTGGGTTTTAAAATGTACATGTATATATTTTTCATACTTTAGGTGATTTGTGACTGACTGTGAAACGGCTATTAATTTGCATTGTCTGCGATATTAAAAATGTCTTAAAGTCTTAGTTATAACTTGGTCAATCCCGTAGAAACCCCAAATAGGGGTAAAGTGTCAACAATTTAGTTTTTTAAATCCAAGGATTCAGTTTGTAATAATAAAAGATAAAGAAAAGATGCAAATCCTCGTTGTACAAATATTTGGCATTTTTGTTTGACACATTATATAAACATAATTATAGTTGATACCAGCCAAAAAAATTTTGTTATCTTTTTAGATTTTTGTAGAAATTCAGTGCTTCGCCCCCCCCCCCCCCCTCGTGTGGATTGAGTACTTTGTCTGGCTCAGTGAGGGGTCCGTGGTGATTTTAGCTGCAGATTACAGCTTCAGGGGCCAGCGGGTTACAACTAATGAGATTAGGATGAAGACATTGTCTGTGGCACGTCTTCATTCCTGATTTTAAAACGAGCCATATGTGGATTTACACCAGCACTAGTGTGTTATGTGATTAGGTGCGTCACAGTCAGTGTGTGACTCTGTGGGTGTGTTCTTGCAGGACATCCTAACATGGGTGGACCTATGAGAATGAACCCTCCTCGAGGAATGGCCATGGGCCCACAGGTATGAACACACACACACACACACACACACACACACACACAAAGGTATTATTGCATGTCAATTGGACTCTTGTGAAGATTAGACCCTTTGAGGTATCAGCAGCTCTGTTGCTGTTATTGTTAAGAGTTCTATTAATGTAACTTAACTCTTATCACATTGACACTTAGATATATTCTTATAAAATATGTATTACTGTTTATATAGGTGTGGTTGCTATTACAAACTGAAATTGTATCTTTTATTGAATAGTAGTTTCTTCCGTATACTCATCTGAACAGTCCAGGCTGCTTTGTTTGTTTGAAGATGTCACAGCTGCTCTCAGTCCAGTAATGTAAGTGTGATACTAGAGCATGTAGCACAAAAGGCCAAATCCGAAACAGTTTAAGAATTAGAATGACCAACAACAATAGGAATATTGTTGAGAATCAATAATGACTTCTTGTTGAATGTTCTTACAATGTTTATTACTGATTTGTCTTACAGAATTATGGAGGTATGAGGCCTCCTCCCAACTCCATGGGCGGTCCCATGCCAGGAATGAACATGTAAGTTAAAACATCTCATACAGCTAGTAAAATGATGTCTCAATGCAGGTAAATAAAAGGTCTTCAAGTTATTTATGTTGCCTTTTCTTTTCACACCATTTTTCATCTTTTCCCTGTTTGTCATTGTCTCTCTTGCCTTTATTCTTCTCTTCCTTCTTTCATTGTTTTGCCTCAGGGGTCCCGGAGGAAGAGGGCCTTGGCCAGGACCTAATGCCAACTCTGTGAGTCAGAAAGCCTTGCCCTTTCCACATGCCCACATAAAGGTGTTGGGCAAATAAAGAGGAAATAACTTTCAGTGCCCTGCAATCCTGTACAACAGCCCAGCAAAATACAAACGTTACCCTTATGACTTTCACCTATGGTTCAGCAGCGTGTTGATTTTTGCTCTGTAAAGCGTGATTTATGCTTCTGCGTTAAATCTACGCTGTGGCTACGTACATAAGTACGTGGAGAAACGGCCCCTACGCCGTAGCCTGACGTGCACCTCTCGAAAGATTTAACTACACGTCTCCATGAACAATATGAAATCAAGCAGATGGTTGACTTCCTGCTACAGATTTCCCACCTTTGTCAGAAAGCACAGAGGAGACACTTTGTTTCTCTCACTATGACTCTACTCGCCGTCACTCTTATCACTCGCTCTACCACACACTCCCCACACACACACACACACACACACACACACACACATATGCCGGCCCTGCTAAGAGATCGACGCACACACCAACGCGCAAGTATAAACTTCAGGCCACTTACGTAGGCTGCGGCGAAAGCTCTGCGTGGAGCCTCCGCAGAACCATAAATTACACTTAATTTGTTGTGTCCATCAGTCAGTTTAATCGAAGGATACTTGTGACCACTGTTCCTCTTTTCCTAGGCAGTTTCCCTGGAGGACATTTAAAGGCATAGTTAGGTGACAACAGTACAAACTGTGGCCTCAAAAACCTACTATAGAGTTGAAACACGTCCTTGCTGCAGTCTGAACATTTATAAGCTTTACAAAAATAATGTGTATTGCAGGTCTGTTGTATTAGATTCTAAAGGGTTCCTCTTATTTTGTCCACCCTGTATAGATTCACATTCAGTATCGTCTGACCCTCAGATCTGATTATCTGTTTCCTCTCTCTCTCTCTGCAGATAGCCTACTCCTCCTCATCTCCAGGAAACTATGTGGTGAGTTCAAATCAGTCCAAAACCAGCGCAGCTCTCCTAGATACAGTTAGAATTGAATTGTACTGATACGTCATGTTCTTATGAGTGCCATTTTAACCTCTATCACTGATTGTTCCCCAGGGTCCTCCAGGCGGAGGAGGTCCACCTGGAACTCCCATCATGCCCAGCCCAGGTGGTGCGTCAACCTAACTATGTCCCCAGCACTAACACTTGTGTCAGAAATAGATGTCCCTCCTCATTTTTTCCTCACTAAACAAGCATGAACCGCCAACCAAGCACCATCAGTGTTTCTATTTTTCTTTTCAGTGTTTCATTTGTTAGGTAACACATTTGTTAATAATGATTAACATCATCCCTCTATCATGTAACTGAAGTTTTTTTTGTTTTTTTCCCCTTAGATTCGACTAACTCCAGTGAAAACATCTATACAATGATGAATCCTATCGGACCGGGAGGCAACAGACCCAATGTGAGTCTCACACATGATTTAAGTTAACAAAAAGCTCTGTAATGTTGTTTGAAAGGTTTAACTTTCCAGGCTTGTAACAGTTTTAGACAGTGCAGATTGATTTTTTTTTTTTTTTGTTAGAATTGTGGATGTTGCAATAATTAAAATGACACAACCTTGCCGCCAAAAATGAATCCAGCTCAAATGGGGTTTATAACCACATTACTGGGCACCAGTACAATTCCGCATTAGAGAAACATAACGCTGCCACACTAAGCTCAATAAGAATCGACTGGAAATGAACCAGGAAGAATACATTTCATAATCTCTACCCCACCCTGAGCTGAAAAGACCATATAGGTCAAACATGAAAACTAAATCTTGCAGTGATTTATAAGGCTTGCTCTACATCTTTTCACTAGTTCCCTATGGGACCTGGGCCTGACGGGCCAATGGGAGCTATGGGAGCCATGGAGCCGCACCACATGAACGGATCACTAGGTGGGTTTAAACACAGTGTTGCTTTACAAATCCCTGACAGCTGATATGTGTACAACTAAAACAGTGCTTTAGTTTGGGACAAGTTTACCTTGAAAAATAATCCAACTATTGTTTCACTTCCTCAGGGTCTGGGGATATGGACGGGTTGCCAAAGGTGAGTAAAATTCAGATTTTCAATAACCACCTCCTGTTTCCTTCGAATCTTTACTTTCCACACTTAAAGGATGCTATTGATAAGATGCAATCTCAACGCAGTCTTTTTTTTCTTCTTTTTTTCCCCTCTCTTCTTCCAGAGCTCCCCTAATAACATGGGGGGCATGAACAACCCTCCTGGAACGCCGAGAGATGACGGCGAAATGGGCGGGAACTTCTTGAACCCATTCCAAAGCGAAAGTGTGAGTAGAGCGAGTGAATGGCATCTCACGACCCTTAACAGTTATCCTTGACTTCATGACAAACCAGTGCAAGAATGCAAGCAGAGGGTTCGCCTGATTTATTTATTTATTTTTTTAAAATATAGATCTCAGACTATTGATGATGTTCTGGGAAAGTTTGTGTCTTGTCCCTATTTATTTTTTAGCTATATTGATTAGTCTAACACTCCATATTATTTGAGCAGAGAGCTAGCATTGTTTCTTTTTAACTGGCACCTCCTCTTAGAGGCCCTGCTTTGTTCGTCAGTAGTTAAAGTGATGCTTATAAGAAGCGCAATTAGTTGAAAAGAAGTGTTTGAAGTAGACGTCTTCACTGGTCCAAAATGCTGTACCCGATTCGTCACCAACATGTGGACAACATACCCAAACCCAACATGGTTTAAAAAGGTGACGGAGCGAGAGAGACGATCAGAACCCATCCAACTAGACCCGTAAATAAGAAGGCCTGATCCAGAATGCGGTTTGAACAGGCCCAAATAGAGAGAGACCAGCAATTACTGAGCACCCACAGTCAGAAACAACACCTATACGTGCCATTTTTCCTGCAACAAAAAGGTTTATTGATATGACGCACCACATGATCAGAGCTGATCGCAAGTCCACTCAGATCCAATTGGGTATTACACATACTGCCACACACAAAAGGGAGACCCATGGCAACACAGCAGCAACCTGCCGAACCCAAATAGACCAAATCTAATTTTGACCAGATTCAACTCGATATCTGGGTCACGTCTCTGTTAAAAGAAACCAAGCAGACCTGTCAAGACCTCTACTTTTAAGTGCTGCACTCTTGCTTAAAGTCTTTTCTACTCCATTACTTGGGACACAGCACTATACATTTGAAATGCAAAACATGCTAAGCTGTTTCTGAAGCTCACAACTGCGTGTTCATTATACAAAATAATAATAAAATAGGGCTATAAAGAATATCTGATGTTCTGCTTGCATTGTAGCCGCATACTTATCACTTAGAAATTCATTGTATACCCTCTGTATCAGTGATCAGTTGGTGGTGACAAATGTCTAGTCTGTTTCATTTATTTGTTGTATCTAAAGATCACATTTTTTCAGCTTTAAGAACAAAGTAGTTGCTAAAGTTTTCTGTGCAGGTGGAGGGGCATACTGTGTCCCTTGCATTGTGTAAGATTGTGACGGTCTCTTACCCTTGGCCTGGAGAGAGCCACGGGGTGCACAGGCTGGATTTATAGTTGAGCTCTAATACCCGGAGTCAACCAATCAGCAGTAGGACTGGGACTCATTAGACATATTTCAAAATAAGAGCCATCATTAGTGCATTTTAATACAACACCAAAGTGATACTTTTTTTAATTCTTACTTTGAGGAACATTCTGTATGTTTGGAAATAAACTCAATTCCCACTAAAGGTTAAACAAATATAAACCGCTGTACACAATCGTCATATAATTAAAAGTAAATCTCTAATTAAAGAATAGGTAAACGAGGCTATGAGTTTCTGATGCTCTGTGTTATTTACAAATTCTGGCTACTAAAAAAGGTATTGAGGTTCAATATCCAGCTCTAATCTAAGCAGTATTGATTACCTGAATCAGGTGTACTTGAGCCCAGCTGGAACCTTTTTAGTCTGTGCCTCCTCCAGCTTTGCAGGGCTGGGTCTGAGCGCCCTCTGGTGTTTACATGTTGTCAGTGACATATCCACTCATCTGTGCCCTCCTCCCCCTTCCCTCTCTCTCTTTTCAGTATTCACCCAACATGACGATGAGTGTGTGATTTTATTTTTTTCTCCTTTTTTTTTTGTATTTTTCTTTATTTCCCCCCCTTGGTACCCCCGCACCTGATTTTTATTTTTATTTTTCTTCAATTCAATCCTTACTTCACCTCGGATTGGACACCTCCCCTCCTCACACACATCCTCTGCCCCCCCCCCACATTGGATCCGCTACAACCCCCCCCACCCCCCCCCCCCGTCCGATTTACCTTCTCACTTGGGAACTCTATGGCCACGCAGCCTTCTGGGACAGCCCTTGAGCATGCTGGAACTCTAATTAAGACGGGCCCTCCTGGAGCATGCAAGATGGCCGCCGGTCTGAATAGGAAGCAGTCACAGAGCAACAGGAAGAGCCTCCTCTCTGACTCCGGCCCCCGCCTCCCTGGCTTCCTGTCAGGTTCTAGACAATGAGCGAGGGAAGGAGGACAAACGGAGAGAAAGAGGAAGAGAGGAGACTGGATAACACACCCTCCCGTGAGGACACAGTGTCAGGTCTTTAAGCAGCTGCCTGGAAGCTTCTCAACCGCGACTTTGGACATTTTGTTTAGTTGCTGTTCCTCGCTGTTCAGTTGAGGGTCAGATGAAACTATCCCCTTTGCCCCCCCCCCCCCCCACATTGTTGCTCTCTGTGTGTACATTTTTAACAGAGGTGGTGTGATGATCAGTGAACTCTCTCCCCCCCCACCCCCATTTCTTTGTGTATGTATTGTATCATTGCTATTTTTATTATTGTAATATTGTTATCAATGATATTGGTATGCTCATTTTAAGATTAGGTTCTAATTTCTGTTGTTTCTAAGGGCACATTATTATGATGAAGACAGCACATGTGCACACAAATCAGACATTATTTGCTGTGTAGCATGTGGCTAAATGTGAGCACACTGCCCCCGCAGGTAAGATGTTATCCATCACGGTACTGATTGGCCCTTTTTTATTTTCTTCTTCTTTTTTTGAGTTTCAGCAGCCATCTAAATTTTGTAACTGCTTGTTCAATAATCCAAACCAGAAGAAGAAGCGGCTCCTGTTTTAGTAGCTTCCATGCAGTGAAATGCACCGCTCTATTTATTTATATACTTTAAATTTGTCTTATGAATCTTTTTTTTTTTGTTTTTTTTGTGTTATCCCTGGTTTTTTGTTCATTGCAGAACTAGTAGCAACTGTGTAAATATGCACATCCAGTCATCAGCGTCTCCTCATCTCCGTCTGACATCATTAGACCCCACTCTTTCCGAGCCCTGAAGGTGCCGACGTCCCCCACTCAGGCTGCTTCCACTAACGCTGCCCACTTAGGTCACTGTTCACTCCAACATGTGCGTAGGCTGTGGTATCGTCTCTGCTGAACAGTGGTGAACACTTGGATTGTTTTTGTTTGCAGATGAGTCCTCAACACACTGTGATGTATGTCTGTGCTTCATGGAATTTTTGCTTTTCCCACACCAGTCAGTTCAGCTTGCAGACATGTTGTCACACATGCAGTGCTCCCTCTGAAAGGACTTCAGGCTCTCTGCTCATCGGATCCTTGGCATTTTTTATGTCGGAGCAAAGCAGAAAGAGGAAAGGCGTTGCTCTGTTTGACTGTAACGGGTGGCCTCCCCTCCCTTTGCTCATCTTGAAGAAAAAGACCTCCGTCCTTTTCCAGCAGACCAGCATCGACACACAGCCACACACACCACCCCTCTCTGATTTTTTTTTTTTTTTGTACAACTCCCTCCATCTTTTGATTTCAATTTTTTTTGTAAATACTGTAAAATGCATTTTGATATCATTGACATGTTTTGATATTTTCAAATCACAACAACAGTTGATCAGAAACGTGCTGATTCGGGGCAACTGTGTGTGTTTGTTCAGAGATGGTGTTTCTTTGATGATGAGAAACAGAAACTGGAGCTGCTATAGACTATTATGCTATTTCACCTCATCACAGACAGACATGGCGCTTTACTGAGCATCAGAGCTGTAGCGTCAAGGGGTCTAAGAGGACTATTTTGTAGTGAGTGTGTTTGAACGCCTTTTTAGCTAACTCACTGTCACACGCATTTCCTTAACAAATCCTTAAATTAAACATGATTCTTGTCCAGAAGCCTCCTATGTTCTTGGAAAATTTGAAGCGAGGTGGCCAAAAAGCCACAAAACGGGCAAATGTTTTTCACTGTGTTTCACAAGGAAGTTGCAAGAACAGAGCAAAAGAGGCCAGTTTTTCATAATAAAACTCGTCCCTTCCGCGTCTTCCTCCGATACACTGCATTAAACTACCCTCTTGATAGAACTGAAGCCGAAAGAAGGCCACACAGGACACTGGCTCTCAATCTGACACACCAGGGACCAGAGTACAGACTTTACTATGAAGGATTTTTTTTTTTTTTATCTATTTAAAATGGGGCGGGGAGAAATGTTTTGGGAAAGTAAAGAGAGAGGGGAAAAAAAATAAAATAACGGACAGATTTGTTCCTATTGCTATGAAGAGGTAGAGAGAGTGAACAGGCGTTTCCTCCCCTGTACTTTGAAAAACGGTTGTATAAAATGCAGTCAAACTTCTCTCTATCTTTCTGTCCTGTAAGTAAAGCTGTCACAACGTTGATCATTTCTGTATTTCTATTGTGCTGATGTATAATACTGTAACATTCAGGGGTAGGGAGGGTTAAGAGAGGAATTTTTGAGGGGAGTAAAGATTTTTCTGTTCAGTTCCTCATTTTTTCCTCTTGATGACAAAGCAGTATTGAATATGAGGCAGTCTGTCCTTGGGGAGTTGCTTTGTATCTCATGTTAGGGTAGTTTCAGATCCTAAATGTCTCGTGTAGTAAAATGAGAGGTTCCTTCTTCGTATGTTTCTTTATATTGTAAAGTTTCTTTAGACAAAATGTTGCTTATTGGAGAAAAAAAAAGGTGGGAAAAATGCATTGATAATAAATGTAATTTTTTTTTTTTTTTTTTTTTGGGTTTTGTTTTACTTTTCATCAAGTTGTCAGTCGTTTTTGCCTGTGTCCCCCTTGTTGTAGATACATATTAAAAACAAATAAAATGACTTCACTCCTTTTGCCATGAACATGCACTTCTTTCACTGGACTTGTACAGTTATGATTTGCCTCTACACAATGTTTAATTTCCCAGTTTTTCTGTGGCCTAACTGATGTCTTGTGATGAGGATAATAAAATCCATTCCTCATTACATTTCACAAACTTTAGAGTCCACGCAGGGACAAACTTTTTTTTTTTATTGTATATTATTTTTATATTTTACGGTTTCATTTTGCACTTTTGTCACAAAACTGCAACTGTAATCGCAGTGATTTGGGGATCTTTAAAATGATTTGTTCAGACGTGAGGCTTTGCGGGTAGTTTGTCCACTCCAGCTCCATACTCCGGTTGCTGCTTGAACTTTCTCATGTCAGAGAAGCACACTATGGAGGGATGAAGCCCTAAATGGTTCCTCCTCTTCCTCCCATCTGTTTAAGCTGTACCGAGTGGTGACGCTGTGGCCTCCTGCTCCTCTCGCTGCAGCAGGACGCAGGAGGAGCAACCAGTGATGTTAGAGAGGAGGCAGGCGACAGCCGAGGGAGTAACCGCGCTCTTACAGGTGCTCTGGAGGAAGAGGAGGGTGGAGAGGAGCTGGGTGGGTGAGGCAGAAACACCATGCTTCTGCTTTTGGAAGTGGAAGCCTGGGATGGAACCTGGAGCAGTGGTGGAAGAAGTATTCAGATCCTTTACTCAAGTAAAAGTAGTAATACCACACTGTAAAAAAAAAAAAAAACTCTGTTACAAGTCAAAGTCCTGCATTGAAAATGTTACGTAAGTAAAGTATGTAGGCTAAGTATCATCAGGAAAATGTAAAGTATTACAAGTAAAAGTACTCAATGCAGTAAAAATCCTCACATTTTAGAAACGGGAAACAGTTCAGTCATTCAACTAAGTGTTTAATGATGTAATCATTTCAGCTGGACTTGTAGGCTGTTATATTGTTGGGTAATTTATAATAACGTATTTTATAAACTACATATGCTTTTTTTTGTAAAAATCTGTAAAGTAACTAAACTAACTAAAGCTGTCAGACTAATGAAGTGGAGTAAAAAGTTCAACATTTCTCTCTGAGATGTAGTCATGGGCGTTTTTTCAAGTTTGTGTTCCTTTTTATGTTTTTGTTGCATTTTCAATGTTTTTTTCACTTTTTCCATCATATTTGCCGTTTCTTCAACATTTTTGTTTCTTTTCTCGAGAGAAAAAGTACAAAATATTTGACGTTTTTGTCGCGTTTTTGTTTTCCAAGGTTTTTTTCTCCGATTATTTATTCAAGGTTTTTGTCACTTTTGTTAACGCGCAATCCCAACCCAACATTGTTGAACCCAAAGTTACACCCTTGGATGTAGTGGAGTAGAAGTAGAAAGTAGCATGAAAAGAAAAGACTCAAGTAAAGTACAATTACCTCAAATTTGTACTTAAGTACAGTACTTGAGTAAATGTACTTAGTTACATTCCACCACTGACCTGGAGGTGGGAGTCTGATTGGTGGACCAAGGGCGGGAGGTGAAGCAGAGGAGGCACCACCTTGACGGAGGGGAGGGTGTTCCTGCGGAGTTGGGAGTGAGGAGACAAACAGGCAGGAAGCTTATCAACACAGCTTTTCAGGGTCATGTTGTCTGATGTTGAACCTCCAAGTGTCAAACACCTCTTAGGTAACAGTCTGCTGGCAGTTGTCTGAGATGGGCTCATCTCTGTGAGGGAGAGGACAGACTGAGAAAGCCTCGGAAGAAAATCATCACAGCAGCTGTTGTAATTCTCTCCTCCACATCTGTTATCCCTCCTTTGAACCACACTCTCCTTCCTCTCTTCCATCCCGGACTGATGAAAATGTGGCTCCTCATCTCCCCTCCCTCCTCTCTCCCTCCTTGAATCCTCTCTGTCCCCATCCTCCCACAGGCTCCTCTCCCTCATGCCCTCCTCGTAAGCCCGGTTCAGACAGGCCAGGTTGTGAATGGCCAGCCATGGTTCCGATAACATTCTCTGTCTGGGCGGTGGAGTGCTACTCTGGCTCAACGGACTCAGCTCACAGGAGGGATGTGCTGCTGCTGCTGCTGCTGCTTCCTCTTTTGCCTGATAGAAGTGAATAAGACAAAGACAATGAGTGAAAATATGGAAGTGGTTGAGAAGAACTGTGTCCCCTTTTGCATTTGGCATATCTGTCCATACTCTTCCTGATGGTTCTTCCATTTTCCCCCAGTTGTTTGGGAGAGTTTTTCCTTATCTATTTTCCTGCTCCTAATTTTGGGCTATATAAACATAATTGGCTTGATTCTGATTATTCTTCAAAGCAGGTTTTGATTACTGTGGCCTATACAGTATAGTGTGTACAGTATGTGTTCACACTGGGACTAATAGACTACTGTCAAAAAAGTAATCCTAAAACATTATTTCTAAAAAAACAAAAAAAGGCACCGATTTATGAGTGTGTTGTTGATGTACACCATTCTCCCACAATGCAATGCACAAAGGAAATGGAGGAGCTATGGATGATGGTAAAGCAGCTAGGCCGACAGGAAGACCTGTTCTCTTTTTAGTTTAATTTGGCTAAAGCCTTTATCTTGCACACATTATGCATAATTTACTCTTAGTATAAGACAGTAAAGTATGTTAATTTATTGTAACTGCAACAAAAAACATTAACATTAAAGATTATTATTGAGTTTATGCTGTAGGCTATACAATCACTAGTTTGTGGTATGTAATTAAGACACAGCTGCCACACTAGCTGCTTAGGCACAGGTTTATTTTAAGTTAAATGCTAAAGTCAGCATACTAACATTCTCTCAGTGATAATACTAACATGCTTGTCGCTGCCCGATCCGTACTGGAAATGTTATTCCGCTTACTTTCTTGGCAAGACCCGCCATACGTAGCATTCGAGCGCTAGGATTGGCCAGGCGTCCATGCTTGCGCGATGTTCCGGAACCCGATTTTTTCAGGTTCACTGCCCTGACCAGTGGGCTATCCCAATCAAGTGGGAATCATAACAATGCTTACTGGAATCCCAATTTGTTTTACACATAAACAAAGATGGTGGAGGTTAGGCACTGAGCTTGAATAGGTAGGGTCAGGATAGCCCATTGGTCAGGGGTTAGGACCTGAACAAATCGGGTTTCCAGTACGGATTGGGTAGTGACAATGCTGATAGTCAGCAGGCATAATGTCTATCATGTTCATTGTACACAAAGCCAGAAATGTTCCCCTTGGCACTGAAACAGTTGTGCTGGAGAAAAGAGTCAGCAGATCACCAAAGTCATGCAGATTTATCCTCCAGGGAATGTGAATGTCTGCACAAACTTTCATGGCCATTTATCTAATGGTTGTTGAGATATTTCAGTCTGAAACAAAGTACCATCCTTAGCCTGACTTAAAACACATTCCTATACATTTGTTGAGCACAGCTTGTTAAGTTAATCTTCTTATATAATCAGATGTTTTCCTTGTCCGTAACTTCATCCCCGCATCTGTCCTCTATCGCCCTAATCTAACTTTATTTAAAGCCACTCTTCTTAGTTTCTACGGTATGAATTAATTGGCATTTCCTCTGTGGCAGAAGAAATGTTGCATCTTTCATAGTAATGCACCACCAGAGTTAACTTCACCTGACCCTGACAACACATTTTCATCTTGTCTCCTAAGGAATGAGCACTCACCTAATTATTTCAACCACAAGAAATTGGGTCTAATCTGTCTAGACTTGCCTTTGGTAAACATTGCTCTATATCTAAGAGGGGCACAGTGTCAGCATACAGAGTACTGTTGATGGTACTGAAAGTGGTACTGGAAGACTTGTTTGCATGTTTGTATCTCTGCACTTTATGGACTTTCTCATCTTTGTTGCCATCTATGTTGTGAGATTTTTGCGGTTTTGCATGTTTTAGTCTATTTACCAGAAATTACACATACTACTGATGGTTTTAGATTTTCAAGGTTTTTAGTATTTGTTCTTTTCTCACCTTCTTGGTAGCTAGGGTTTGAATTCATTTAAGTACAGGGTGGCATTTAACTAATTTTACCTTAATTAAAAGAAATGGGTAATCAATCAACCACAGAGAACATCACGTCTGCTACTCTTAGTGGAATTTACCATGCAACGAGAATGTGACTTGCACACAAATAAATGTGGACATAGCGTTCATTGTGATCAATTACGAGTTTCAAACCCCTGCAGGGTTATGTGAAGGGTACTGGAACTGAACTAAGCCATGCAAAACAGTAGCATGTTCCTTAAATTTGCAGATTAAACAATCAGCATTACTCACTAGTTCCTCTGAAGTTGAAGATGTTTTCTCCCTCGGATGAGTTTGGTGAGCCCGTCTTGAGGATGATGTCAGACGGGGACATGCAGGACACCGGCGAGGTGTCAGGAGATGGAAGAACATTCAGGTAACGCCTAGTCACCGGGCTTCCATTCCCACCCATCTCCGTGGCAATGATGATGATGTCACGACCCCTGGCCTGGCAGGCATCCATCAACACCTGAAGAACACAGTGCTGCTGAGGTATTGATTGGATTTGGGGTTTGATGGTGCTCAATACTGAAGTTTGTTTGGAGTGTTATTAAGTACCTACACATCATTTACACATAATCATTTAAAAGGATTCAGTGTTTACTCCTTATCTGTAGGGAGGACACGCTTTTGAAACACCACGTGGCACTAAAACCTTCCACTGAAAAAGTTGAGGTACTTCTATACCTTAATTGAGTATTTCCATTTTATGCCACTTTATACTTTAGATACATCTTTATACGTCATGATAAATAAGATACCTTTAATGTCGGCTGGTGCTGTGCATTGATGGCGTACACCAGTGCTGAGGCTCCGGAGTAGTCCTCCATGCTGGGGTCGGCTCCTGCAGCCAGCAGGGTGGACGCCACCTGAGCTCCTGCTCGCTCCATACAGGCGTACATCAGAGCGCTGCGTCCAGCCCGGTCCTGTGCATTTGGATATGCCTGATTGGTACAGAGAAGGACAGTCACATAGCAGATGACAACTCAAGAAGTTTGTATACCATGAAGCCTTAAGAATGGCCCAGTGTGAATTAGGTGTCTGTCAATTTTGCTTGTTAGGAAATCAAAAGCTAAACTTTATTAAATTGACTTATGAGGGTACCCGGATAGCTTAGCTGGTAGAGCAGACACCCATATATAGAGGTTTACTCCTCGATGCAGCAGGCCAGGGTTCGACTCCGACCTGTGACCCTTTGCTGCACACAAAATAAAGGCTGAAAATATTCAAAATATAATCTAAAAAAAAAGACTTCTGATAACACTTTAATCTCACATCCTAATAACATCTGATTTGGCATTGTTACTTGTGTGTTCTGGCTCTCGAGTGAAAACTTTTTAAGACACTTTAATGCACAAGCCTCCATGTAATTAGTAATTATTTTTGCCTCAGAGTACACTGTCTTGTGTTCTACAGTGCCAAAAACTTCAGGAACATTTTGGTAGGTGGATGGAGGACACAAGCAGAGCTGGAAATACCAGGAACCTCTTTACTATGCATTGAACGTCCTGTATACCTCTCTTACTGCAGGTACACATTTATTATGCATTAGAAATACATCTAAATCAATATACTGTTATACTTCTTGGAAAACCTGCATATTGCAGATTGCATTTAAGCACATGCATTCTGAGTTGAAATGGGAAATATTACTCACTGCAGACTGACCTTGTTTTGGAGCAGGTAGGTGAGGAGTTTCACCGTCTCAGGCCCAGCAGGCTCCCCTCTCAGAGCCTTACAGGCAGCCAGGAGAGGGGTCTCTCCTCTCGGGTTGCGCCCGTTGACCTGAGCCCCACCCTCCACCAGCAGGCGGACCAGACGAAGCTTACAGGAGGCTGCTGCACTGATGAGGGGGCTGGAGTCCAACAGGGGGTCCCCCATGGCCTGGTGGGTAAAGGAAAGTCAGACTATATTTTCACAAACAAAGATTCACTATGTTATGTTAATATTCGAATTTCAACAGCAAAACACCTTTACTGCCAACCCTGGACATCTTTTACCTGTTATCTTTACTGGAAATCTAGTCCGAATGGCAATGCTAATAATATTCTCCTGATAATATTATTTTATCAGTGTTTGAAAATTTAAACAAAGTAAAATACACTTAAGAAAGCATATTTTCAAATGCGTTAAGTTTAAGTTGTCCATATCTATCTGTTTTCTTGTTCAAACATGCACTACAAATGTTTATTACATAAAAAACCAGGACAAGCTGGACACAGTTTATTGTGAACCTCAATTCAAGTTATTTTAAAAGATGGATACAACTGTAAAAGCTGCTTATGTTATTGCAAATGCTTACAATATGGACATGTACACGACATACGACATACAGTATCCACAAGGTAATACATGCATACACATCCACAGTATAATAGTGGAACATTTAACTCACCTTAACGCTCCCTCTTCAGTGCTTATTTACCTGTTCCCCTTCAACAAACAGGGAGAAAGCAGTTATCCTGAGTTTATTCCGTTGGTGCTATTATTTCATCTTATCCTTAAAGGTTTACATTGGCTCTTGGATGACGCGTCCTCATGTCGCTGGCCTGCAGCAAACAGCAAACAGCAAACTGCAGAACATAAAGTGAGAGGATACTAGCTTTCATCTTCTCCCTCTGTCTCTGTGTCCCTCTGTAACTCGTCTGTCCTGATGTGTCCCCTCCGTACCTGCTGGGTTGAAGGGGAAGTTCGGTCACACAGTGAGTGTTCAAAGTTATAAATGGTTTTGAGCTCAGAATGTCACCTGTTGCAAACACTGCACTACAAAGACCCAGAGGCCCTTTGATATGTGAGCTTTGAACAGTCCTCACCTGCCTTGTGACCACCGTCTGCGTTTAAACATTGGCAGAGAGAGACAGATGAGACACACGCTGAATTTCAAATGCACAGACACACATGCATCAGGTGATCTGTATCTAAAAAAATGGATGTCTTTTGTGTGTCTCACTTTTCATGTCTTTTGTTCTCCGTGAAGCACTAAGCAACTGCTCTATTAAATACATAAATCTTAAATGATTTTCTGACTCCGGGCAACACTTCAGCAAACCCTCAAATACCAGATGTGCAACTACGTCAAACAGCAATTAGTTGGAGCTAACATAATTAGCAGCGTGCAAAAGCAACAGGAAAGCATATTAATCTAATTTACCCTACATCATTAACATGCAAACATGTCATGAATGGGCATGATACAATGACGATGCAAAATGTGAAATTGACTTTTTTTTGGAGTGAAAGATTGCATTTCACTTGGCTTTTTCTGTATAGGACAGAATAAACAGGGTAAGAGAATCAGTACAGTCACAGTGCAATGCAAGATATGAATTAATAGTCCCAAATTTCATTCAATAAAAGGCAGCGACAAACGTTTTAAAGGACTTGAGAGTTGGAGCAGGCCTCAAGTTTTCTGGGAGTTTGTCTTGTAAATCTTGTTCTTTAAACACCACTGCAAGTATTCTGAAGCTTTAGTCACAGATTATGAATGCAAAATATAATCAACGCATAAATGTTGAATTATATAATATTCTAAATTAAACTACACATCAGTAGGCTACATTAATTAAAATGAGCTCCAACTAAACCAGCTGCAACATTAAAGTGATATGTACATTAATGCGTCAATCATTTTAATTCAATGATATAATATAGTGTATATTTTTGTGAAATAAGCCATTTTGCATAATGACAACTTTTACACATGGTACTTTAAATAGGCCTATATTTTAATGCTTATACTTTTCTACTTTTACTCAAGTAACATTTTAAATGAGTGACTTGTACTTGTAACAGTGTACTTCTACACTGTGGTATTGTTGCTTATACTTAATAAGTTAAAGATCTGATTCCACCAGTGTACAAGTCTTATAGTAGTATAGTAGTATAGTAGTAGTAGATAGTGTTTGAGGGGTGCAATGTGGGTACTCATGTCGACCTCAATATGTCTAAATCCTGGTTACGGCCCTGGATGAGTAGCTACATAACCAAAGACTCTTTTACGCAGCCAGAAAAATCTGAATTTTTTTTTTTTTTTTTATTATAGTTTTATTAGTTTTTTTTATATTTTATTCAAACCTAAGAAAAGTTGAATGGCCTGCTCTTTCACAGTTACAGGGAAGAAATCCCCCATATGAAAGAAAGAAAGAACATTAGCATAGTGAGAGGGGAAGCAGAAAAAGTAGAAGTGGATACGTAAGCACTACGTAAAGGTTTATTTATGTCTCTTGGCCAATAAAATCTGCTCAGCCGTCATGACGTAACGCGATCTACTCCAGAATAGCGCGCGGCGGAGGACCAGCCACACTGAACCGTTTAGCCTCTCTCTCTGGATCATCTCGCCAATGTTTGTTTGTTTATGTGAGATTTGTTCGGTCCGGAGCAAGCCTGGCAGGGGGGATTTGCGGCAGGATGTCGGTGTTAAAAGAGAACCAGTGTTACGGACTGTCCAGCGGTAAACTGAACCGTAGCGGTAACATGTCTGTTTTTCATGTTAAACTCACTGACAGCGCGGCAAGAGCCATTTGCTCCTTTCAAAACGTCAAGGTAGGTTATTTTTCTCCTCGAAAAATGATCTTAAACGTACAGTAACCGTTGATATTGTTGTACCACTTCGTCAAGGGGACCCTTACTTAACAACAAAGTGGGAAGAAAGGGCGAGGAAGGCGGTTGTTTGCATTTCAGCCGAAGTTCATCCCGGTTGTTGTCTCATACAAGCCTTCCTTAAGCTATGAAATGGAAATACATGTTGCATAATACAGTGCAGAACTGATTCCCTGTGTGGTGATGCTTGTAACAAGCTGCTGGCCAAGTCGTTACAAGCTGCTGGCAAGTATTATGAATGTTAGTCGAGAAGAGAAGAAAGGAAACTGTGTGTGTGTGTGTGTGTGTATGTGTGTGTGTGTGTGTGTGTGTGTGTATGTATGTATGTATGTATGTATGTATGTATGTGTGTGGGAGCTATTAGGAGGGCATTTTGGTTTGCATTTGACCCAGTTATTCACAAATGAATCAGACACTGCAGGAAGTCTGAGCAGAGGACGTTAATGTACACTTCCTCTGTTGAGTAATTCCTAGTAACACGGATAGGAAACTCCTCTCCAAAGAAAATAGCCACCTGTTTTCTGACAAAAGGTGAAAACCGCACAGCTCCTGTCATACCTCTAGATTTCGCATAATAGCCTACTGTTATGAGATAGACAGGAAGGAGGGGAAAACACCTCATCACACAACCTTAACATGCACACAAGACTGTTGCTGTGCATATATCTAGTTTCTTTATTTAGCTTTAAGTGTGTCTATTCATAACCTACTTGGTCTGATCACAGAGACAAAAAAAAACACATCTATATGTAGCCGGGCCAAACTAAGTAC